>NC_091476.1:102212085-102512085 GCF_036971445.1 Narcine bancroftii | reverse complement strand
TTAGTATTAGAGGCATGCATTTATGGAAGTTGACTCCTCACCCTGATTGTCTCTGTTATTTATGGGATGCAGGATGGCAGCCAGGAAGTCTATTTCATGACTTATAACACTGGACAACAATTGTTTTTTCAAAAGGGTTGCTTCCTGAAAAAAATGGGGATAATGATAGACATCTTCAAAATGAACACAAAGATAATTTCAGATTTGCTGTATCACATATAAAGTTGGAGAAATTTTGAATTAAATTTTATTTAGTTCATTTAATTGCATAATGATGCTGACACGTTGCATTAGTTCAACTGACCAAAAAGTGTTTTGCCACTGATTTTCATTTGTACTCAGCATCTGATGCCTCTTGTGTCAGTGTCCAACAATATTCAGCTAGCATTGATGGATTCCAGTTGCCCTGCTACCGCTTTTCCATGGTTACAATGTCCTGGTGAAACCTTTCACCGTGTTCGTCATTGACCACACCAAGATCAGCAGGGAAGAAGTCCCAGGAAATGATATGTTGCTCTTCTTGGCTTTGTTCACTTGAATCATGTTAAAAATAGGATAGGAAATCAAAAAAATGGGTTATATTTACAAAACAGTAATGATAGGAAACTTTTAAGGTGATCTTCATGATCAGCAGTCCAAAATCCATAAAATACACCCAAAATTGTTCAAGAAGCAAAATCTTCATTTTCCAGTGTAATAATCAGGTACAGTCAGAAGTTGTCAAGGAAGTAAAATTCAGAAGTGTGAGCCTTTGCAGCTGGAACATTTGTCACAAACGCAGGTCTGCATTCCACACATGTATGCCTAAAGTCGAGTGGAGTCGTTGCTAGGTGAAGCATTACTTCAGAAATTCATTCACAGTGCAAACTGTCTGATGGATCATGTGCTTTTACATAAATGGCACCCATTTCATTGGGTGTGGGTGTGGAATAGGGTGTTTGTTTGCCCCCTCTGACAGTATCTGTCAATGCACTAGAGATATCTGAGGAAAGTGGTGCTCCCTGATCTTCTCACTGGTTCATTTTCACAAAATGTGACAGACACTGGAATTCAGAAATAAAAACAGGAAATTTGATGCTTTGATGAAGAGATGAACAGAATTAACATTTTGAGATGATAACATTTTGCAAGAATGGTACTTTTATTTCTGACGAAATATGATCTTTGAATCCTTCAAGTATTTGAGTTGACTGTGGAATCATTTTAACTGTTGCTTAGCTGATGACAGAGGAAAGTGTGCAGCAAGACTAATTGCCCAGTGATATGATTGGTGTGTCAGTGGTTCATTGCATTGTTAAGCCTGTTGTAAGGAGAGTCAGCTTGTGTTTGGTATGAAGTTCAGTTATTTCCATGAATTCTTCAGGAAGCAGTAAATCACAGGCAAGCTGTAGAGTATGTTGAGCTGTGTCCTGCTCCACTGATTGTGTATGAGGCCTGAGGTTGTAGGTGGGTGTTAAATTGCTGTTGATTACACCACTGTTCAGGCTAATTCCCATGAAATATAATTTCTCCATGTGGGTGTGTTTTTGTTCTGCTGTGACTTGTTCCACTCCTGTAGGAAGTGCGATTAAGAATATTCATTCCCATTGTTTTTTTTATCCCATTCTTGAGGATTTGACAAAAAAAGTTCTTCTGATTCTTGAGCCGATTAAAATTATGATTAACCCTTTCCATCAACCCGAAGCATGTTCAGGTTGTTGAGTTAATTGGAATGACTAAAGTCTGGATCATTCAAGTCTTGGAATTTGCCAACCCCCTTCCCCAACCCCTAGAGCTGATGTTATATTTGGTATCCTATAAGCTGTTCCCGATGTGCCTCCCCCTTCTCAACTTTCACACTGCATTGTAAAATGAAGATTTTTGGGTAATTTTCCCAGGATCCCTCTCGTGAAGTCATATGTAGGGGCTGCGGCCCCGGGAAATGTTCCTGGACCACCCAGTGTAAAAAGACAAATGGCCTCACAGGGTAAACCTTGTGATGTCAGTGCTTGCGTCTTGTGTCACGTAGGCAATTAAAATGAAAACATACCTACCTTCTGAAACAGCAGGCTGCTTCAGCACGTCGCAATGGCAGCACAATGTGGGATGAATGGCCGTCCTCGTTAACTGTAATCCCTTACGCAGCTGGATATCCCTGAGGGGTCAGCCACTCATCCAGCATTTGTGCTGACGTCGCAATGTGCTGAAGTGCGGGGGTGGGGGGGGGGGATGCATGCCAGTGGCCAGTGGAAGGGGGAGAGGGAGTTAGCAAGTGGGCGACCGATGGACCGATGGGGGTGAACTTACTCCTGTGAGTGCAAAACATGTCATTGATTGGGGAGCAGGATCCCCTCCCCCCCCCCTAAATTGCCAAGGAGGGCAAATTCCTGGGAATTTGGACTGCAGTGTGAAAGGCCCTGGAGGTCCTGAATTCCCGGGAATTTCACCGGGACAAAGTGCGGTGTGAAAACGGCTACTGCTTCGTTAAACGTAGGCTCAAAATCCTTCTGGTTCTCCACAAATTCTCTTGCATCCGTCGCTTCATATTCTGGGGAAAAAGAGAGTCGAAAAAATAAACCAAAGACATTAGAGGGAACAGTCTAGGCAACGAAGTTGGAGTAGCCTGGTCAAGTAATTTCAATAGTGAGGGGAATGAGTGTTTAGGATGGGTATGTGTGGAAATCAAGCAGGCTGCTTTGTCTTGGATGGGGTGTAGATTATCCTAAGTTGTTGGCATTGCCCTCTCCACCCTTATCGTGGCTAGTGCCTTGTTTGAGTTCATTGCCACATTAGACCTGGTATAGTGAGAGGGTACATATTGTAAGCAGTTCCAGCAAGTCAACTCGAATGTGCATATAGCAGTATAAAGTAGAAGAGCAAGAGCACATTGTAGTGCTGTGTCACAGTGAAAAAGTCAATTAGTAGATATTAAGGGCAGCATGAGATCTTTATTGTGAGATTCATTCAGGAGCCTGAAGGCTGCAGGGAAGAAACTGTCTTTCAACATGTTGGTGCATGATTTCACACCCTTGAATCTTTTCTCTCCCAGAAGAGAGTGAGGCCAGGGTGGGATGTGTCCTTCAGTGTGCCAGCTGCTTTTACAAGTACTGATGGAGTGGAGGAGGCTTATGTCACTTCTGTGCTGCATTCACCACCTAATGCAGAGCAACTCCCACGCCACGCCGTGATACATGTAGAATCTGGAAAGGCCTTGGCGTGTAAGAGAGTGAGTCACTCACCACAGGTCACCCAGTCTCCGATCTCTCTTGTCACTGAGATAGTTACCTGATCAATCCAATTGTGTGTCTGGCTAATGGTGACCACCAGAATATTGAAGGTGGAGAGAGCTCTGAGCATCATACATAAGTGTTTGTTATCTCACATTGGAGTTGTTGCCGGCACTTTTGGCACAAAGGTTACACATCATTTATTAGTGCATGCCTGAATATTATCTAATGTTCGCTGCATGAATCTATTCACTGCTACATTTGCAAAGAGCTGTGAATGGAGTTGAGTGCTGCACTCTTGCCATCCATCATCCCCTCTACTGATCTGATGGAAATTGTTTGGATCTAGGACATCGCAGCAGTTCTGACTTGGGAATGACTGAGACCCCCCCACTCCCCTTCCTCCATCTGTGAGCAGAGGAATGTCTTCCACTGCAAGAGTATTTCCCCTTCCATCAAGGCTCCTTCATCTTATCCTTCATCAAGAACTGCTTTGACGGTGAGGGCTGTTACTTTTGCCACCATGATCTGTGTTTGAAACAAGGCTGCGAAGGGATGTGGAGTCAAGTTGTCCTGTCTGGGTTTCCGTGCATTGGTTACTAGTGAATAAGGGCTGCTTGGTATTGCTGTCAACAGCTGCTTCCATCACTTTACTGATGATTGAGAATACTGTTATGGTTTGTTTAGGGGAATGTTAATACTGGGAGTGAGTCATCCTGCTGTCCCATACCATTTTATTTGCAATTCCAGTTACTTGCGTTTGGCAGTGATGCTGGGGCCTCATTCATTAATGCCAAAGAGCCATCTGGGATTAGAATGTGGTGTTGCTGCGACGTTTAGTTCTGGTATGAAATCAGCATTGCTGCATCAAACTATAACATCTGGAACTTCCCATCTCACTCATTGATGGGAATGAAACCACTTATTACCATGTCCCTTGAGAGAATCAAAAATTTTCCAATAAAACTTTCTGCAGATTATTAACTTGTTACAGTATAACTAGCGTATTAATTCATTATGTTATTATGTATTATACTGTTAATGTGTAACGAGTCGGATAACCCTTCTGCTCTTTAATTAGTGCATTAACTCTTTATTGTGTAGCTTGAATTGGAATTTTGGGCAATTGCTCATTTTATGAAGTGATATTCTAGTGAGACAGATCGGCAGGGACACAATAATGTACTTTTTTGTGTTCTTGCAATGCTCTGCTTGTGACTTGCAATTCATTTCTAATCTGGAGAGTTTTTTTACTGATATAAATTTGATTGGCTCATTTGGCAGGATTGAGTAATCTCATGAAGTCAGGCAGGCTGTTGTTGACTTTGTTTCTTTCATGGAGAGGGCAAGACACCAAGGGGAGGAAGCTTTCCGAAAATGACTCTTCTTCCTATTCTTTAAAACACCTTTGATACTTCAAAAGTCAAACCATATTAGTGAGCAATTATCTCTTGAGTAACCAATCCTCATACTTTTAACTTCCAGGCGACGAAGTGAAGCAGTTAAAGTTGAAAGTGAAAACTTCACCAGGGAATAAAGACAATCCTGTTCCTGATTCTATCTGTCTTATGCTTTGACTAATATTAAAATAATGTGTGAGAGCAGGTGTTGCTGTGGGCTTCTGCCAATGGTGCTAGAGATTTCCCTGGTAGCAGGTGGAATTACAGGCAATGCTTCCAGAGGCATTCACTCCACAGGGGTGAGGAAGTCACCACTCTTCATTCATCACTGCTTCTGGTTCTTGTACATCTAGGCTCCTCTCCATGCAATGAAGGATGGGTGGGTTTACTCTGGGGCTTGGTGAGACTAGCCCTAGTGAAAGAGAGTGGGCCACAAGCCAACATTTTAAGTGAGGGGAATCTGATGGATGAAACAGAGAATTTACATGATGTTAGGGGTTTTGTGTGGAGCCACTAATCTGAGCGAGCCCTGAAATAATGTTTGGAAAGGGAGATTCTGAAATTCCTTTTCTATTTAATTCCAAGTCGTGGGGGTCACCAGCATGGCCACACTGTTCCTAACTATTAGCTCTGATGAAGATGCTGATGCTCCTCCTTCTGTGTAGGAGGGAGATAATTAGCTAAACACATTCCATAAGGTCAGAACTCTACCGCTGTTGCTTATGGAGGGACCTTGATTCTCACTCACAAGAAGTACAGTGAACTGTGAGTGAATAGCTGAGGTACAAAGTGGAGCAAAGCGCCTATCTATTCTGCAACTTGCTGAATGAGATAGAAATCACAACTATGAACCACAGCTGGTTAGTGCTTCTGTATGTACCAGAAAACAATTGTCTCCAAACAAGGGTAGAGAGTTGTGAGGAAGGAAAATGAGAGATGGGTAAAGGAGAAATGCAGCAAGTTATTGGTGTCTGAGCCTTGGACCCAGTAGTTTTGTGGAATAGTTTGGGCTGCTGGAGTTGATAATTATTACCTACGGCCACCATGCACTGAAATCCCTCCCTAAAACCCTTCCATTGTGATGTTCCTTTTATTCTAATAAAGAAACTTGGGTTCTTTAAAAAAAAAACTATATTAGCTAAAGAACTCACTAAGGACCGTGTGGAGGCATCCATTTTGAATCCAACCGAACCTGCAACAAACTAGTCTCTGACTCCCTCTAGTGGTTGGGAATGTCACTAGCACTCTATCACTACTTGAGATGTTTAATCTAACAACCTGACACACTAATACGGTATTCATTTCAATTTACAGTTCAACACAAAGATATATACAAATATTAACAGCAAAACTTTTTAAGTGTGCAGTATTCTTTCTTTTAGAGATTAAGTCTGTCAAGTGCTTTGGTAACACATGTGGATCTTCTTAACACAGGTGCTTGTGTCAGCTCTATTGGTCCATTATTCTCTAGCACTTGTGGTCTTTCCTCTGTTGCAGTTTAGGCTGGATCTTTTGGATTTGTCTGTTCCTGCAGAGTTTCCTGTGTTTTCAGCAGGCTCTTTCGATTCCTTCTCAGTATTTGACCATCCTCTATTTTGACAGTGTAGGATCGGGGATTTACTTCCTCCAGAATAGTAGCCTTTTTGTCTCAGGTGTTGGAATCTCTGAGTCTAGCTGCGTCATGTTGCACCAGTGGGCCTAAGCTTCTTGCTGACTTGTCAAAGTTTGCTTTTTGTGTCCATTACAGATGCTTTTGTTTCCTTTCGACATCTTCAACAACTCTGTTCTTGTTTGGGTCTGCAGAGTAGGGAAGTGTGGTGCATAGACTACGTCCCATCAGAAGCTCAATGGGTGATATGCCATGTTCAAGTGGTGAAGCTCTGTAACTCAATAGAGATAGATATGAATCTGAGCCACCGTCTAGTGCTTTCTTGAGCAACTATTTAACTATGTGAACTCCTTTCTCTGCTTTACTGTTTGACTGTAGATGCAGAGAACATGAAGTCACATGTCGAAAACCTTGCTCTTCTGCAAAGTTCTGGAATTTTCTACAACTATACCATGGTCCATTGTCATTTGAGGAATTCTATGTCATGCAAAGATTGATTTTGGATATTTGTTCATGCAAGCAGCAGGAGATATTATGAAGCAGTGCATCTCCGGATAGTTCGATAGATAGTCAATAACCAGCAAGTAATTATTTCCATCCATGTGGAACAGATCAGTCTCAACATTCTGCCATGGTGCTGGTAACTCAGTTAAGATCAATCTGCTATGTGTGTTGTTTCAAACAGGTCTCACAGCTTGAAACCATCCTGTCAATGTCAGCATTTATCAGTGGCCAATAAACAGCAGTTCTGGCCCTCCTCTTGCATTTTTCCATGCCAAGGTGCCCCTCATGCATTCTTTTCAGCATATCTTGTTGCATTGATTGAGGAATGATAATCCTGCTCTGTCTGAGCAGAAGCCCATTGACAACACTCAGCTCAGCTCTGATGTTGAGGTATGGCTGACGTTCACCTCCAGGCCATCCTTATTCAGATTCTTGATGACCTTCTGTAGAACTGTATTCTTTTCTTTTCCAGCTGCGATCTGCTTGGACTTCATGTCAGATATGGGAAGAGATTCAGTGATCAGGTTCATGTGGAGATTCACATCTGTCTCTGTAGAACTCTCATTATGTGCTTCATTCTGTGTCGTTGCCCTGGATAATGCATCAGCTAACATAATAAGTTTCTCTGGTGTGTACACTAATTCAAAGTCATAACGTTGTAGCTTCATCATCAGTCTTTGGATTCATGGTGACATTTCACTGATATTTTTCTTGATTATGGCTATTAATGACTTGTGGTCTGTCTCTGCCATGAATGTTGGTTGGCCATACACATAACTGTGGAATTTCTCGAGTCTACAGACAAGACCTGGACACTCTTTCTCTATTTGTGCATATCGACATTCAGACGTTGTCATCATCCTTGATGCATGTGCTGCTGGCCTCCAATCTTCTCCTATAGCCTGAAGTAGTACGGTACCTATTCCATCTTTTGAAGCTTCCATAGATATTTTTATTCTTCTGGATGTGTCAAAGAAAGAGAAAAACATTGGTTCTATAGTTAGAATGGTCTTCTGTTGTCCCCATTCTTCCTCAAGATTAGCTGCCACTTGAATTCACTTTTGTCCTGTAACAACTTCCTTAGGTACATTGTTTTGGAAGGCAGGTTTGGAATAAATTTGCCAATGCAATTCATCATTCCCAGCACTCTCAATATGCTCTTTTTTGTCAGTGGGTCTTGTCATATCTAGAATTGCTTTCACCTTATTTTTGTCTAGCTCCACACCTGACTCTGACAGTTTATCTCCCAGAAAGGTGATTTCCTTCACACCAAACTGATGTTTTTTTCTAGTTAACTTTAATTCATACTTCTGAATGCGTTGTAGCACTTTGATGAGCTTATCGTTGTGTTGTCTTGTGTGGATGCCCATAGGATCATGTCATCCATGTAACCCATTTATACCTTCTATGATGTGCAACAGTTCCAGAGCTGAGGAAATTCGAAAAGGCATCCTCAGACAAGTGTTTCAGTCAAACAGTGTATTAAATGTACAGTATTTTGTGCTATTATCATGCAGTTTTATTTGCCAGAAGCCCTGGGATGCATCCAATTTAGTGAAAAACTGCACCAGCCATCTCATTTGTAATTTCATCGCTGACTGGAGTCTGATAATGTTCCCTCTTTATATTGGTATTCAAGTCTTTTGGGTCAATGGACACACATAGGTCACTGTTCTTCTTTTTGACATACACCATTGAATTCACCCATTCTATGGGCTCCTCCACTTTCTTTAAGACCCCTAGTGATGTTATTCAATCAAGTTCCTGCTTGAGCTTTTCTTTTAGTGGTACTGGAACCCACATCAAGGCATGCACTACTGGCTGTGCATCCTCTTTTAACTATATGAATGGTAGAACTCCAAATCCCTTGAAGATGTCTGGAAATTGATCCAGTATTTCCTCTATGGTGTTCTGTGCATTTGGCGCTGTTAATGTGGTACACCTTCTTGACTAGCGTTAAGTTTTCATATGCTTTGTCACTACGCAGAGATTCACGTTCATCTGGGACTACTGCTCTTTATCTTTAATTTTCACCTTGAGTTTACATGCACCTTTCTTGTCGCTGCTCTGTCCATTGTAGACTTTGAGCTATACAGGATTTGCATAGATGTATGGTGTTATCTTCATTGCCCTGATGTTATGCTCACAGTTCAAATTGACCTTTGCCCCTGTGTCCAGCGTGAAAGGAATATTTGTTCTATTTGTATGCAATGACACAATCTATTTGCACTGCTCAACTTTGTTCATGCTTGGCTGCTTAGTGTCTGTTGGTTTATACTCTTTCTGCACTACCATGCCCACAAAAAGTGTGTAACTGAGAGCAGTTCCTTCTATAGTGTGTACAGTATACACACTTTCACTTCTCTTTTTTTCCCCCTTTGGAAAAAAATTGCTTTGCAAAATGATTCTGCCCTTTGCACTTATTAGAGACTTTTCCATAGGCAGGGCATCGCTTTGGTGCATGTTGAACATTAATTAAACATTAAAACATTACAGCTCTGTACAGGCCCTCCAGCCCTCCATGTTGTGCTAAATCCTTCCTACCCTATAACTCTCCACGTTCCTTTCATCCATATCTTTTAAAGGCCTTTAATGTTTCAGCCTCTACCACCACTCCTGGCAAGGCATTCCATGGCTTCACAATTCTCTGTGTAAAAAAAAAACTTACCCCTAATGTCTCCCCTATACTTCCCTACCTTAATTTTGTACATATGCCCTCTAGTGATTGTTATTCCCACCCTAGGAAACAGGTATTGGCTGTCCAATCTATTTATGCCTGTCATAATTTTGTAGACCTCGATCAAGTCCCCTCTCATCCTTCTACACTCCAAAGAGAAAAGTCTCAGCTTTGCCAACCTTGCCTCATAAGATGTGCCCTCCAATCCAGGCAACATCCTGGTAAATCCCCTCTGCATCCTTTCCATAGCCTCCATATTCTTCCTATAATGAGGCGACCAGAACTGGACATAGTACTCCAAATGTGGTCTCACCAGAGACTTATAAAGCTGCAACATGACTTCTCTATTCTTATACACAAGCCTCCTATTAATGAAGCCCAGAATCCCATAGGCTTTTTTAACTATCCTATCAACCTGAGCAACTACCTTGAGGGATGTACATGAACCCCAAGATCCCTCTGTTAATCTTTGCTCTTAATTAACCGACCGTTAACCCTGAACTCAGCTTTTCGATTTGTGCTGTCAAAATGCCCCACCTCACACTTGTCCGGGTTGAACTCCATTTGCAATTTTTCTGCCCAACACTGCATCCTGTCTATATCCTCTTGCAACCTCTGACAACCTTCAGCTCCATCTACGATTTCTCCAATCTTCGTGTCATCCACAAACTTACTCACCAACCTTCTGTATTATTAACCAGATCATTTATAAAAATCACAAAGAGCAAGGGACTGAGAATTGATCCTTGTGGCCCTCCACTAATCACTGCCTTCCATGCTGAGTACCTCCCTTCCACCACTTCTCTCTGTCTTCTTCCTGCAAGCCAATTTTTTATCCAGATAGCCAAGTTTCCACGACCTTCTGGATGAGTCTCTCATGGGGGACCTCATCAAACGCCTTACTGAAATCCATATAGACCACATCTACCACCCTACCCTCATCAATTTCTTTCATCACTTCCTCAAAGAACTCAAATAGCTTTGTGAGGCATCTTCCTTTTACAAAGCCATGCTGACTATTCTTGAGTAAATTATACCTCTCCAAATACTAGTAGATCCTATCCTTAAGAATCCTTTCCATTAGTTTACACACCACTGACATGAAACTCATCAGTCTATAATTTCCAAGGTTCTCCTTATTACCTTTTTCTAAATAAAGGGACTACATTTGCCATTTTCCAATCATATGGCACCTACCCCAGAGTCAAAGAGGATTCAAAGACCAGCTAACGCTCCCTCAATTTATTCTCTTATTTCCCACAGAGCCTAGGGTATATCTCACCTGGCCCCGGGGATTTATCAATCTTGATGCTATTTAGAAGATCTACCATAATCACCAAATTGTCCAGCACATAGTCCTGCTCTATTGCGACTTCATCCTGATCAATATCCTTTTCTCTTGTAAATACTGACTCAAAGTATTCATTCAGGTCTTCCCCTACCTCCTCCAATTCTAGGCACATGTTGCCTCTTTTATCTTTTAGTGGTCCTACCTTCACTTTCGTCATCTCTATTTTTTACATACGTATGTTATCCTTAATCCTACCCACCGAAGCCTTTTCTTGCCCCCTTCAAGCTCCCCTAATTTCCTTCTTAAGCTTTTTCCTGGCTTCTATATATTTCTCATGAGCCCTATCTATTCCCTGCTTCCTATAACTAACATAGGCTTGCTTCTTCCTCTCCTCAAGTCACCTTACCTGTTTCATCATCCACAGTTCCATTTTCCTACCATGTTTTCCTTGTCCTAGTGGGATAAAACCTGGCCTGGACGCAGCTCAATTGGTCCCTTAACTTCCTCCACATTACTTCTGTGCCCTTCCCCTTGAATATTTATTTCCAATTAATATTCCCTAGTTCCTGCCTAATCCTTTCATAATTAGCTCTTCTCCAGTTAATCATTCTCCTATTTAGCCTGAGTTCATCTTTTTCTATAGCTATACTAAAGGGAGTTGTGATCTCTTTCACCAAAGTGCTTCCCCACCAAGAGGTCTACTACTTGACACAGTTCATTACCCAGCTCCAGATCCAGTACGGCCTCTCATCTCATCGGCCAGTCCACATACTGTGTCAAGAATCCTTGAACACACCTAACAAATTCAGCCCCATCCATCCCCTTTGCAGTCGGGAGGTCCCAGTCAGTATTAGGGAAGTTAAATTCTCCCATGACTACAATCCTGTATTTCCTGTACCATTCTAAAATCTGTCTGCTTACCTGCTTCTCAGTGTCCGGGAGACTATTTGGGGGCCTATAGACAACTCCCTTCCTATTTCTGATTTCCACCCATACTGATTCAGTAGACACACCTTCCTCAATGTCCTCCTTCTGTACAGTTGTGATACCATCCTTAAGCAACAATGCCACTGCCCCCAGCTTCTTCCTCCCCTCCTCTTTTTTTAAAAACAGCTACACCCTGGTACCTGCATCATCTAATCCTGTCCTTCCTCCATCCAGGTTTCAGTAATGGCTACAACATCATAGTTCCATGTACTGATCCAATCCCTAAGTTCATCCCCTTTAACCCATATACTCCTAGCGTTGAAATAGACACATTACAACCTTTCTGAATGGTTGCATTTACGATTTGCCCCCTTCCTGTCTTTCCTCAACATAGGACTCATAGCATTCTGCTTTTGTCCTACTACCCTAGTCTCTGCATTCACAATCTGATTCCTACCCCCATGCCAAACTAGTTTAAACCCTCCCCAACAGCTCTTGCAAACCTTCCTACCAGGATATTTGTCCCCTTTCAGTTAAGGAGTAGCCCATCCTTTTTATAGAGGTCAGACCTTCCCCAGAAGCAATCCTAATGATCTAGAAATCTGAAGCCCTACCCCCTGCACCAACTCTTCAGGCCACGCATTCATCATCCATAACTTTCTATTATTACCCTGTCTAATGCATGGTACAGGTGCAACCCTGAGATTACCACGCTTAAGATCTTGCCTTTTAACTTCCTTTCTAACTCCATAATTTCCCTCTTGAGGACCTCATCTCTACTCCTATCTATATCATTGGTCCCCAAGTGAACCACAACATTCGACTGCTCCCCTTCCCCTTCCAGAATGCTGTGGAGTCGATCCAAGACATCCCTGACCCTAGCACTTGGGAGGCAACAAACCAACCGGGTGTCTCGATACATTTCAACAAACTTCCTGTCTGCCCTTCTAACCAACGAGCCCCCTATTACTAAGACTCTCCTCTTCTTAGCCCTTCCCTTCTGAGCCGAAGTGCCAGCCTCTGTGCTGGAGACTTGACAGCCTTTACTTGTCTCTGGCAGATCCTCCCCATGAACAGTATCCAAAAGAGCATACCTATTGTTGGTGGGAATGTCCACAGGGATACTCTGCACTACCCGTGCCTTACTTTTTCCTCCCCGACAGTCACCCAGCTATCTGTGCTCTGTCTATTTTGGGTGACTACCTCTCTGTAACTCTTCTCGATGATGGCTTCAGTCTCCTTAATAACCCGCAGTTCATCCAGCTCCAGTTGTCGAACTCAGTTGAGTACCAGATTGTTTACAATTGATTGCCTCTCCATATTTTTGTTGTTTTCTATGTCTCATCTTTTGTTTATGTGTGTGGACACACACTGTGGCTATGACTATGCCTTCGTTTTCACTGGCTTTTGCACTCTCTCTGAACTTTGTCATATTCTGTAGAGCTAATTCACTGGCATGGCATATCTTCACAGCGTCAGCTAAGCTAAGTTCTATCTCTTGCAGCAACCTCTCTCACTTTCTTATCAATAAACCCGAACACAATTTGATCACAGATCATTGAATCTTGCAACAATCTGAAATTGCATGTTCTTGCTTTTAATTTCAAGTCTGTTAAACATGTATCAAAGCGCTCTCCCGCAGCTGCATGAACGAGTGAAAACTATAACTCTTGAATGTTTCATTTTTATTTGGTGAACAGTGTTCATCCAACATCTCGGTTACCTTGTCAAACTTGCCCTGGTCTTCTGCCTCGGCAAAAACAAATGTATTGAAAACCTCTAGTGCTTGAGGTCCCACCACGGCAAGTAGCAGTGCAATCTTCCATGCATCAGGTTTGCTATCGACTCCCAATTGCTTGCAGGTACAGTATGAATCTTTGTTTAAACCATCTCCACTCGTGGTTGACATTTCCAGTCCAATTTACAGCATCAGGAGTCATCACACTTTCCATTTCTCTGCTGCTATCAACTTCTCACTCCTGGTACCATGTGATGTTTCTTTTATTGTAATAAAGAAACTTGGGTTCTTTTAAAACAACTATTCTTTATTAGCTAAAGAACTCACTCATGTGGAGGCATGCATCTTGAATCCAACTGAAGCTACAACAAACTAGTCTCTGACTCTCTCTAGTGGTCAGGAGTGTCACTAGCACATCCATGTCCTTTAAGATTTACATCCGGTACCGCACGGATGGCAGTCTCTTCAATCTGAGGCGCCTGCAAGCTCACACCAAGACACAAGAGAAACTTGTCCGTGAACTACTCTTTGCAGATGATGCCGCTTTAGTTGCCCATTCAGAGCCAGCTCTTCAGCGCTTGACGTCCTGCTTTGCGGAAACTGCCAAAATGTTTGGCCTGGAAGTCAGCCTGAAGAAAACTGAGGTCCTCCATCAGCCAGCTCCCCACCATGACTACCAGCCCCCCCACATCTCCATCGGGCACACAAAACTCAAAACGGTCAACCAGTTTACCTAGCTCGGCTGCACCATTTCATCAGATGCAAGGATCGACAATGAGATAGACAACAGACTCGCCAAGGCAAGTAGCGCCTTTGGAAGACTACACAAAAGAGTCTGGAAAAACAACCAACTGAAAAACCTCACAAAGATAAGCGTATACAGAGCCGTTGTCATACCCACACTCCTGTTCGGCTCCGAATCATGGGTCCTCTACCGGCACCACCTACGGCTCCTAGAACGCTTCCACCAGCGTTGTCTCCGCTCCATCCTCAACATCCATTGGAGCGCTCACACCCCTAACGTCGAGGTACTCGAGATGGCAGAGGTCGACAGCATCGAGTCCACGCTGCTGAAGATCCAGCTGCGCTGGATGGGTCACGTCTCCAGAATGGAGGACCATCGCCTTCCCAAGATCGTATTATATGGCGAGCTCTCCACTGGCCACCGTGACAGAGGTGCACCAAAGAAAAGGTACAAGGACTGCCTAAAGAAATCTCTTGGTGCCTGCCACATTGACCACCGCCAGTGGGCTGATAACGCCTCAAACCGTGCATCTTGGCGCCTCACAGTTTGGCGGGCAGCAACCTCCTTTGAAGAAGACCGCAGAGCCCACCTCACTGACAAAAGGCAAAGGAGGAAAAACCCAACACCCAACCCCAACCAACCAATTTTCCCTTGCAACCGCTGCAATCGTGTCTGCCTGTCCCGCATCGGACTGGTCAGCCACAAACGAGCCTGCAGCTGACGTGGACTTTTTACCCCCTCCATAAATCTTCGTCCGCGAAGCCAAGCCAAAGAAGATCATGATCTGCATTCATCAATCTTATGGTTAGTTATCCTCGTATCTTTTCCATTTTGAAAGCCTGGGTGAGAATCAGCACTTTTCTTTCAAAGGCTACCAAAAGCTCACAATGACAATTCAGGCCAAGGTCTACTGTCACCCATTGTGAAGGTTACTCTGCTCCATTGTCTCCTGGTTTGGCCAACCCAAAGGGAGCTCATAGATTAATTGTGCTGACCTGCACCCAGTGACTGTGATGGCTTTGTTCTGGGATCACAGGCTTTCCACAGCAAAATGGCCTTTGATTATAGGACTAATCATAATCTCATGGGAGCCTTGTATTGCTGGACATTGGCTTGGATATGAAGAGTTTGGTGCCATTCAAAATGAGCAATGATTGCTCCTCGTGTATCTAGTTATCTGATGATCTGAACATGGGTAGTGGAAAGGGTGTTTCTATATGAGTATGGTCAGCCATTCATACACAGACAAGATTAGGTTCAGGGGTGCCTGGCTGGATGTGTTTGGATCTCTTGGACTTTCTCTTCTTTCTTATCTAACTGCAAGAACCATGGAGCAGTCACTCTCTGAGGCTCGATGAGGAACACTCACCATGCTGGTGGTGAATGGGCTGATGGATGTGGAACACCACATCCTGGCCAAGTTTGCTTTGACTCAGATGATCTCATGCAGGATTAATCTGGAGAGAATGAAGTATTCTGTTGGGAAGTGGGTTGAAGTTAATTCCTGACTGTTAATTTGCCTTGCACCCAAACTATATTTTGCATTTATGTTCCACTTTTAGAACTAGAAATTGCTAGATCCCTTGCCTGCAGTGACACTAGTCCAAGTGAAGTGATGTTGACCAAGACACTGAGCACACTTTGAGGGGAGGGAAGGGTAAAGGTTCTGGACTGTGGAGAGCCAATAAAAAGATGTGTTAATTCATAAATTTGGGATGGACAGTATCTCTGATAAAGAGGAAGGGACACAATGAGCTGGAACACAGCAGGCAATGTTAGCTCTGACTGGAACTTGTCCAGAAGAGGATAGAGCTCTGTCTTAGAGCTAGAGAATGAAATTGGCAAAGAATGAATAGCAAGAGACTTGGTGATTCAGAGACTGAAAGCTGATCACAGTCTGAGTCACCTCCCTGTGCATTGAGAGGTTTCTCTGGAACAACATTGCAAACATCTGGAATAGAATTCCAGGGGCCAGTTATGGGTCTGCAAATGTCCAGGTCTTTCATTAATCAATTCCTGACAGTACAGAAGTCTCCACTTGCTGGAGGACTATAGTGTTTACAGCTCAGAGCAGGCAGACAGCACTGTTCTCCACTGAGCGTATGTGCTTGCGTGCACAGATATGTGTGTGTGAGTATGTTCAGTGTACGTTGAGTGTGTGTGTGTGTGTGTGTGTGTGTGTGTGTGTGTGTGTGTGTGTGTGTGTGTGTGTGTGTGTGTGTGTGTGTGTGTGTGCATGAGCTTGTGTATCTACCCACAAATGATTCTCTTACCTATCACTACCCTTCACCCAGCTCTTCTGCCCACTGAGATAACACCTACGGGAATACAGAGCAACAGTATGACAGAATTCATTTCTCTGACTTGGCATGCTCCTGCTGTCTTTGGCTATATCCCTTTAACAGTGGGAAAAATCCCAAAGCAGCCTCAGAAGAATCTGCAATGCAGAGAAAAGAAGTCACAGGAAGCACCTGGATTTGGTTGATAAGTGGAATGAAGAGAGGTGGGCAGAGCAGCATGGGGATATAGAATCACTCCACTTTTGGGGGTGATTTTATCATGGGATACTCAGTGGGCAAAAGAAGTCTGACTGCTGGAGGGTGTGGGTGGAGTCTAGCTTGAAAAAAAAAACTTGAGTCAGGGACTAATGTTTTGTCATTCCACTTCAGCCTGTCTTTTACCACCAAGCCTGTACGAGAGTTTGATGAAAGAATATAATCTGGTCAGAGATCATCAATAAACCTGTGGGTTGTTGGGACACAAATGTGAATGCAGTGAAGGATTTCACATGAACACCAACTACGTGTATGGTAAAAATAAAGCAAGGTACGAACACGACTCCAGGCTCAAGGTCATTTTTATAACGAGCGTGTCTGAACCCAACATGACATTGGTGTCAGAAGTGGAGCTTTGAGCCAGAAAGAAGGACAGGCTGTGAAAGAACAAATGTGGAGGTTCCCGATTGGGAGCAGTGGCTCCTCCAATGGTGACATTCACGATAAAACCTCCAGAACCTTTCGACTTCTCAAAGCCACAGGAGTGGGAGAAGTGGATAAGAAGATTCGAGAGCTTCAGACTGGCATGTAATTTAAATAATTCCTCTGAAGCTAATCAGGTGAATATGCTGGTATACTGCATGGGGGGGGCAAGGCTGACGACATGCCACGAGGTTTAACGGGCGTGCAGCAGCAGGACGATGCAGTACGGAAAGGGTTCGATTATTATTTCGTGCCTAAGAATGTAATTTGTGAATGGATGACATTGAATGAGAAACAGTAGCCACGTTCATTACAGCCTTGCAGTTCTCTGTCAGTGCATACGAATATGGGGATCTGCACAACAAGTTTTTACGCGACAGACTAGTAGTGGGTCTAAGAGATTCATCACTGTTGGAGAGGATGCAACTCAACAAAGACTTCACCCTCATGAAAGTAGTCACAATGGCTAGACAATCAGAGGAAATAAAGCAACAGCAAATTTACTTGCGAGAAATGTGTGCAAGCAAACTGGCAGTAGACGCAGTGCAACTTGAGAGAGGAAGGCAGCAGAAGTTTAAAGGCAAAGGGCAGCTGCCAGGACACCAAAAAGTTAAAACAATGACACAGAACAAAGTAGAGTGCAAGGCATGCCCCAAGTGTGGAAAACTACCGTTCCACCCAGCATTTCAAGGCCCAGCCAAGAGTGCAGAATGCCACAACTGCGGCAAACGAGGATATTACGGAAAAGTCTGTAGTTCAACTTGCATATTGAATGAGGTAGCAGAAGACATGGGCAGATTGTTCCTTGGAGAAATAGCATCAGGCGAGGAGCCCTGGATGGCTGATATTAGAAAGCAGCAAAGTGACCTTCAAAATCAACACAGTGGCCGATGTTACAGCCATTCCTGAGCAGGTGTTGAAGAGAATTATATCCGGAGATGGCAAGCTAGGAAAAACACAGAAGCCACTCTATAGTCGGGAGAGTGAAATTGATGGTCCTGGGATTGGCAAAAGAAACGCTCTCATACAGAGAGAGGAGCACCACAGAAGGAGTGTATGTGGTGAGAGACTTACAAGCGGCGCTGGTGAAACTCCATCTAGTGGCTAGATTGGGTCCCCTAGACCAGGAAACGATCAGGAAGGAATACACCAAACTTTGTGATGGACTTGGGCTAGTACAGAAGCCATATGTCATTAAATTCAAAACTGATATGAAACCATTTTCATTGAAAGTACCTCAAAAGGTCCTATTGCCACTCATGGGCAAAATGAAGAGAGAGCTTGAAAGAATGGAGACACTTGGAGTTATCAGCCGCATAGAGTAGCCTACACAAAAGTGTTGTGCAAGGTGGTAGCACTAAAAAAGAACAAAGAAGTTGTTTACATTTGTGTGGACTTGGCACCCTTGAATGGATCAACGGGCTGAGAAAAGTTTAGACTTCCTTTAATGGATCAAAACTTAGTCATGCTCACTGGTGCACAATATTTTACCAAGTTGGATGCAAACATGGGATTTTGGCAAATTCCTTTGTCCAAAGAATCAGCTCGCTACACAACATTTATCATGCCATTTGGGAGTTACTATTTTAACCGCCTACCCCTGAACACTTGCAGAACAGAATGGTGACCAAGATTACTGCACAAAGGACCAACACAACACGAGGGTCCATGCAGTCCTAGAAAGAGCAGAAAAGGCGAGGGTCTTTCTTAACATGGCAAAGTGTGAGTTTAGAAGGAGGCAGGTGAAATTTCTGGGGTACATCATCTCAGCAGACAGCATGAGACCAGACCAGACAAGACCTGTGCAGGACATGAAGAAGCCAACAAACATTAGTGAGCTCAGAAGTTTCCTTGGTATGGTGAACCAACTAGGGAAGTTCATACCAAACCTGGCTGAAAAGGACAAACCAATGAAAGACCTGTTGTCCAAAAAAAACCAGTGGAGCTGGGGACATGAACCACAGAGGGCATTTAGTAACCTCAAGCAAGAGCTATCATCCACACCAGTACTTCAGTTGTATGATCCAAATAGGCAACTGAAAATATCAGCTGACGCTTCATCATATGGACTGGGAGCAGTATTACTACAGACAGATGGAGACAATTGGTCACCAGTCGCTTATGCTTCCAGATCGCTAACAGAAACAGAGCAATGGTACACGCAGCTGGGGAAAGAGGCATTGGCACTGACTTGGGCTTGGGAGAGATTCAAAAATTTTATTTTGGGACTACAGTTAGAGTTGGAGACGGACTGCAAACCACTTGTGAGTCTGCTAGGTGGGCAAGTGCTGGATTCGCTGCCGCCACGGATACAGAGGTTCAGGATGAGGCTGATACTCATACACACCTGGGAAGAACCTCTCACTCCCCACTACAAGACGGAACCACAAGTGCAGACAACCTCACGGAGGACACTAATATTTACATTGAGACAGTGTAAAAGTCTCCCAACAAGCGACAGATACTTGACAGAGCTCCAAGAGCAACTATGCACTGACAGTGTGTGTGCAGGTCAGGAAATACTGCATTGGAGGCTGGCCAGACAGAAACCAGTTACAAGGACCAGTCAAACACTACAGGCAAGAGAGGGTCGTTCTGAGTGTGCACAATGGACTACTCCTGCGTGGTATGAGATTAGTTATTCCGGCTAACATATGGAACAAGGTACTCGAGAAAATACACGAGGGCCACCAGGGGATTGTAAAGTGCTGGGATCGTGCCAATCAAACAGTGTGGTGGGCAGGTCTGAATAATCAAATAAGCAAGGTTGTCTTGAGGTGCAGAGAGTGCATCCAGGAAAGAACAAATGTAAGAGAACCGCTGATGCCGAGTAAATTCCCTGACAGGCCATGGCAAAAACTTGGTGCGTACTTATTCACTCTTGGAGAGACACATACATGTTAGTGGTGGACTATTTCTCTAGATTCATAGAAATAGCACAACTCAGTCTGACATGAGCTACCGATGGAATTGTTCATTTAAAAATCAATGTTTGCACGGCATGGCATTCCAGAGACATTAGTAAGCGTCAATGGTCCACAATTCTCTGGACAAAACCTGAAAGCATTTGCAGAGCATTATGGGTTTGAGCATGTGACCAGTAGCCCTAAGTATCCACAAAGCAATGGTGAGGCAGAGTGAGCAGTACAAACAGTGAAGAACCTGCTCAAGAAATCAAAAGCCCCTTACCGTGCACTATTGGCATACAGAGCCACACCAGTGAGCAACGGCTACAGTTCAGTCCAATTGGTAATGGGACGTCGCCTTCATATGACTCTACCAACCCTTCCAGAGAGGTTGCAGCTGGAACTCCCAGACCTGCTACAACTCCAGAACGAGGAGAGGGAGAAGAGGTGTAAGAATGCAAAGGTGTGTAAGAAAAGACACAGAATGAGCAACCTGGAAAAGCTGGCAGCAGGAGATGAGGTGTGGATCTCCGATGCAAGACATCGGAGATGTTACTGATACAGTAACTTCCGTGCACCACAGCCTATGGCCGTACATGGTTAGTGGACCACAAGGGACAACTGAGATGGAATCGCCAACATCTCATTCCCGTACCAGAGTCTGCAGGTGAAAAGCAACAAGAGCACGGGCTGGAAATGGACACTCCTGCAAAGGCAGGTCTAGAGACTCTACCGACTGAACACAGAGTTCGTCTGGCATAATAAGAATGTCAGGACGAGAAGTAAGAAAACCGCAGAGACTAAATCTGTAGAGACTCACCCAGAGTCAAGAAAGACTTGTGTATTGTAAATGCTGTATGTGCATTTTCATCAGAATGCGTAAAGGTAACTGTAGCAGGTGAAGCCACAGAAAAGGGGGCTTCAAACACAAAGTAAGGGGGAATGTGGTGTAACACTATTGGTGGGACATCGAGCAGGCCGATGATGTCAAGGGGCGGGACTTCCGCTTCTTGGAGAAAGGCTCAGGACTAGCAGGGAAAAGCCTGTGCATGTAGATATTCATTAAGTGTATGGTAAAATAAAGCAAGCTACGAACACGACTTCAGGGTCAAGGTCATTTTTTTAAATGAATATGTCTGAATCCAACACGACAGTTACTTCCTCCCATCTCCCTTTCCACTTGCTCATCTGCCTATCAGTCGCCTTCAGCCTTCCCATCTCCATACTCAGCAGAACTTCTTAGAGCACAAACTGTTCTCTCAGCGAACAGGAATTGATGAATCAAAGACGATACCAGGTAAAAGTACCGATATTGCCTCAAAAGTGAATTATTTAATGCTAAACCAGAAACACAGTAATTGAGTACATTTGTGCTCTTGACACTACATTTGTAATTCTGTGTTAGCAAGGAAACTAGCAATCTGTAAAAATCCGCTGGCTTCAGAAAAGCTGACTATGGTGTCCACCCAATCTTGTCTGTATTGGCTCTAATGCCTGATGACCACTAAGGACCCTGAAGTGAACCAACAACCAGTTGCGTCACCACACCTTCTCAAGGGAAAGCCGTTCAATGTGGTCTTGCTAACAGTGCTGCATCTCCAAAGAAATGAAGGACCTCATTTATTTAATGCCTTAACACCATCAGGACATGAATAACATCCCTCAAACAGCTAAGGGCTGCATTGCAAGATAATCTCTTTAGAACGGTGTCAGTATATGGATGAAGAACTCTGTGGCACACTGTTTACAAAAGACCATGGGCAGATGAAGCCCAAGGGTAATGCTGTATTTGAATGATGATGGTACTGCAGAGCTACATTGCAATGTGGCTTTTTATCTTCAGCACAGACTGGATGGGCTGAAGGGCCTATTTCTGTGCTGTAGTGTTCTTGGACTTGAGCTCATGATCTGTCATACAGATTTTCTGTATTGATCAGTCACATCAGAATGTGCCTGATGAAGGTAACGCATGATGTGTTGGAAAGCATTGACCTTATTGTTCCCCACACATCTTTCCACTTGTTGCTAAATTTCAGTCCTATCACTGTTACCATTTTAAACTGTGATTGAACACCCAGTGAGGCCAGGTCTTGTTTATGGAGTTTTCTCTGCTTTCTGCTCCTGCTAAGATCCACGGGGAGTTTCCTGATTGGACCTGGTTCAACTTCAGACTTTTATCTGCTTATAAACAGGAAGTGGTTTATTTATCCATTCAGTTTCTGAAATATTTGTTAGGAGACACAGAGATTGCAAAATGTGAAACGTAATTTGAGCCAGACACTGATCAAAGGCTATTTTCTTGGAAGTGTTTTTGTTTAGAAGCACAATCCTTTCTGTTCTCGCTTGTAAATCTACAACTTTGTTATGAGCTGCTCTGAGCATGAGCATCATTTGCTTGTTAATCTTCCAATGGATCCAGGTTTGGGGATGAGAGAGACTGGTTGGTAAGTGGGAGTTTTGAAATTTCAGTCCACTGCAGGGAGTGGCTCTACGAAGTAAGTTCGATCAATGTTCAAGTGATTATATTTAGCTTACTGAACTCTTCCATGGGGTAGGTGTGTGTGTGTGTGTGTGTGTGTGTGTGTGTGTGTGTGTGTGTGTGTGTGTGTGTGTGTGTGTGTGTGTGTGTGTGTGAGAGAGAGAGAAAGAAAACCATGTATGTCAAGTGAATTCCCTCCATTAGTGGGAGGTGGAATGAAACATAAAATCCAGGGAACATATAGTAGGCCATGCAGCATCTGGGGTGAGGGAAACAGAGTTAAGGTTTCAGGTTGGAAACCCTTCATTTTGAAATGTTGCCTCCTGTCTCTCGTTCTGTAGAATCTACCTCTTCTAAGTAAATAAAGTTAAGTTTATTGTCATCTGATGGCACAAGTACAATCCGATGAAACAGTGTTCTCTGGTCCTCGGTACAAAACATGCAGACACACAATCAGACATAACACACATACAAACAATACATATGCAGGACAAGCATTCATATAGACTCTACAAATAAATATTATTTTGTAAATATGAGAGTCTTAGATGGTTTAGTGTGAGCAGTTCCTTTGGTCGTTCGGCATTCTTACTGCCTATGGGAAGAAGCTGTTTCTCAGCCTGGTGGTGCTGGCTCTGATACTCCTGTATCTTTTTCCCGACAGGAGCAGCTGAACGATGCTGTGGACAGGGCGGAAGGGGTCCTCAATGATTTTCCGTGCTCTCTTCAGACAATTATCCCAGTAGATCATGTCGACGTGGAGGAGGAGAATTCACTGGTCCTCCTTTCCACTCTTAAGGTCTTGTGCATTGATTGACCTCCCATCCATTTCTCTGCAGCCACCGTACCACACCGTGATGCAGCTGGCCAGGATGCTCTCGATGGAGCTCATATAAGAGGTTGGCATAATGGTGGCAGGTAGCATTGCTCACTTTATTCTACTCAGGACGTGCAGTAGCTGTTGCACCTTCCTGATAAGTGAGGGGCTGTTGAATGTCCACGATAGGTCAATAGTTAAGTGAACTCCAAGAAACATGGTGCTCTTCACTCTCCACTACTGAGTTATTGATGTATAGTGCAGGGTGGTCATTCCTGGGCTTCCTGAAGTCCACGATCACTTCCTTAATCTTGTCCACGTTGAGACTCAGGTTGGTACTCTCGCAGCATATCACAAGGTTTTTCTCCTCTATAGTGCGACTCATTGTAATTGCTGATAAGGCCAACTACTGCTCTGTTATCTGCTAACTTCATGACACTCTTGGAGCTTGGATCTGGCAATGCAGTCATGGCACAGTAGTGTGAATAGGAGTGGGGTGAGCACACAGCCCTAAGGTGTGACAGTGCTCAACGTTCAGCTACCAACCTGGACAGACTCTGGTCTTTCCATCAGGAAGTCCAGAATCCAGTTGCAGAGAGAGGGATTCCAGAATTTTCTGTTTTTATTTCAGATTTCCAGCATTTTCACTGTTCTGATTTTGATTTGCATTGGGAAATGAGACAGTGGAAATCTATCCGGGGAATGGAAGTGGAGAGAGAATGGATATTAAGTAAATCCTCTGGTGAGCCTGTGGTTGAAGTTTGGGTTAGGAGCAGGCTCCTGTGGGTTTCTGGCGCCATCAAGTGGTCAATGATTTCAGCAGGCAAAGCAGTGCTGGAGCAAATAAGCAAGGCCACAAATGGTCAGTTAACATTTCGGGTCTGTACCCTTTATCAAGACTAGAGAGAAGGGGAGTGAAATTACATATATAAAGGAGGAATGAAGATAGGGAGGGGCCTAGAGGTGAAGAGGCAGGTAGAGAGAGAGGAAGGGAGGGGGGGGAGAAAAGTTAGAGGGGAAAACATATGGTAAGTACAAGATTGGAGTAGGAGTAGGCCATCCAATAAGATTATGGCTGATCTGATAATAGGCTCATCTCCATCTACCTGTCTTTTCCCCATATCCCTTACTATGTAAAAATCTATTGTCTTAAATATATTTACTGAGGTCGCCTCCACTGCTTTAATGGGCAGCAAATTCCATAGATTCACCACCCTCAGGGAAAAGCAGTTACTCCTTCCTCATCTCCGTCCTAAATCTACAACCCTGAATCTTGAGTCTAAGTCCTTAAATTCTGGTCTCCCCCAATAATGTAAGCAACTTACCTATGTCTATCTTATGAATGCCTTTTATAATTTTATACACATTTCCATATGATCCCCTCTTATTCTTCTAAATTCCAGTGAGTACGTTACCAGATGATTCACTCTCTCCTCATAGGCCAACTCCTCATCTCTGGCATCAGCCCGGTTAACCTACTGTGCATCACCTCCAAAGCCAGTACATTTTTCCTCGTCAGGAGGCTAAAACTGCACACAGCTCTCCAGGTGCAGCATCACCAGTACCTTGCACAGTTGCAGCATAAGCTCCCTGCTCCTAAATTCAATCCCTCCATCAATGAAGGCCAACATTCCATTTGCCTTCTTGATAGCCTGCTGCACCTGGAAACCAACCTTTAGCGATTCATACACAAGCACTCCCAAGTCCTTCTGCACATCAGCAGGCTGCAATTGCTTGGCATTTAAATAATAGTCTGATCTTCCATTTTTCCTTCCAAAGTGGATAACCTCATATTTACCAACATTATACTCCATCTGCCAGACCCTTGCCCACTTACTTAATCTATATCTTTCTGCAGACTCTCCATATCCTCTGCACAATTTACTTTTCCACTGAGTTTAGTGTCATCAGTAAACTTAGATACACTACACTGTTCCCTCTTCCAGATGGTTTATGATTATTTTGAACAGTTCCCCTTTACTGCACTCGTTATATCCCAAAAGAACTCCAATGGATTTGCCAAACAGAACCTGCCTTTACTGAGTCTATACTGTGTCTACATGATGAGTCCATTTTACTCCAGATGCCTTGATTTTTCTTCTTTAATGAAAGCTTCAAGCATTTTCCCAACTACGGATGTAAAACTAACTGGTCTATACTTCACTGCCTTTTTCCTACATCCTTTTTTGAATAGTGGCATGACATTTGCCATCTTCTAATCCCCCAGGATCTGACCAGACACCAGTGAAGCCTCATCTATAATTTCTGCCATTTCTTTCAGTACCCTGGGATGCATTCCATTAGGACCAGGGACTCATCTATCTTTAGACTTAAGTTTTCTGAGTATGACCTCTTTAGTGATAGCTATTACATCCAGGTTCTCTCTTGGGATCACATCCATAACATCTATCTTTGGCACATTCAACATGACTTCCACCGTGAATACTGACACAAAATCATCATTCAAAGCCTCAGCCATTTCCTCATAACCCAATATCAATTCCTGCTTCTCAACTTCCAAGGGGCAAACCTTCACCTTAGCCACCCTTTTGCGCTTTATAGATTATAAAATCTTTTTTACTGTCTGTTTTTATATTTTGTATTAATCTTTTCTCATAGTCTATCTTCCCTCTCTTTATTACTCACTTCATGGCTCTTTGTTGCTTTTTGAATTTTTCCCAATCTTCTAATTCCCCCCTGCTCTTGGCGACTTTGTATGCACGAGCTTTTAGTTTGATCCCTTCCTTAATCTCCTTGGTTATCCAAGGCTGGCTGTCCCCACTCTTACTGCCCTTGCTTTTAACTGAAATATACATTTGTTGAACACCATGAAAAACCTCTTTGAAAGTCCTCCACTGTTCCTCAAGCATGCTCCATATAGCCTATGTTCCCATTCTACCCTGGCCAACTCTCCTCATCCCTTTGTAGTTTCCCCTGTTTGGGCATAACACACTGGTTTTAGACCTCCATTTATATGAGGAATTCAATCATACTATGATCACTCTTTCCAAGAGGATCTCTAACTACAAGATTGCTAATTTTACCTGTCTCGTTGCACAGGACCAGATCCACGATTGCATGTTCCATTATAGGTTCAGTAACATGCTGTTCAAGAAAGCTATCATGATTGCATTCTATGAAATTCTCCTCAAGGATGCCTCAAACAATCTAATTCACCCAGTTTATGTGCATGTTAAAGTCCCCCACAATAACTGCTGTTCCATCCTTGCATACCTCCAATATTTCTTGGTTTCTTGCCTGTGTCATTGTAATGTTATTATTGAGTGCTCTATAGACAACTCTCTTGGAAAAACAACCAACTGAAAAACCTCACAAAGATTAGCGTATACAGAGCTGTTGTCATACCCACACTCCTGTTTGGCTCCGAATCATGGGTCCTTTACCGGCATCACCTACGGCTCCTAGAACACTTCCACCAGCGTTGTCTCCGCTCCATCCTCAACATTCATTGGAGCGACTTCATCTCCAACATCGAAGTACTCGAGATGGCAGAGGCCGACAGCATCGAATCCACGCTGCTGAAGATCAAACTGCGCTGGGTAGGTCACGTCTCCAGAATGGAGGACCATCGCCTTCCCAAGATTGTGTAATATGGCGAGCTCTCCACTGGCCACCGAGACAGAGGTGCACCAAAGAAGAGGTACAAGGACTGCCTAAAGAAAGCTCTTGGTGCCTGCCTCATTTACCACCGCCAGTGGGCTGATATTGCCTCAAACCATGCATCTTGGCGCCTCACAGTTCGGCGGGCAGCAACCTCCTTTGAAGAAGACCGCAGAGCCCACCTCACTGTCAAAAGACTAAGGAGGAAAAACCCAACACCCAACCCCAACCAACCAATTTTCCCTTGCAACCGCTGCAACCGTGTCTGCCTGTCCCGCATTGGATTTGTCAGCCACAAACGAGCCTGCAGCTGACGTGGACTTTACCCCTCCATAAATCTTCGTCCGCGAAGCCAAGCCAAAGAAGAAAAAGATAGACAATTCTCACCAGTGATTCTTTTTTTTTTCTCTATGCTATTCCTAATCTCTACCCAGATGGATTCAACATTTTGCTCCTTAGATCTTGTACCATCTCTCACTATTGCCCTGACCTCATTCTGAACTAAGAGTGCTACCCCACCTCCCTTGCCTTCCTGCCTGTCCTTCATTATTACCTGATATCCTTGGATGTTTAATTCCCAGTCCTCTCCACCCTGCAACTACGTTTCTGTAATGGCCACTAAATCATATCCCTTTGTACTGATTTGTACCACTAGTTCACTGACCTTGTTTCGAACACTATGGGCATTCAGATAAAATGCCCTGATACCCATTGTGCTTTCAAAATCTGGTCATCTTTCTCTCTTTTTGCACTTGACTTTTAACCCTTGACACTTTTCTCTTTTTTAACTTTTGGTTTTACTTTGTCCACACTCTTCTCTTTTACTTCATCCATCCTTCTCCAATCTGTTGAAACCTCCCCCCTACTATTAGTTTAAAGCCCCATCCACAGTCCTTGTTATGTAATTCACCAGGATCCAGCTCCCTTCAAGGTTCAGATGGACATGGAGCCCCTCCTCTTTGAACAGTTCCTTCCGAATACTGGTGCCAATTTCCCATGAATGGGAACCACTACTCTCACACCAATCCTTGAGCCACACATTTAACTCTCTAATCTTCTGGACCCTATGCTGTGATGATGTCATGGAAGGGAGGGGGGCATATTATACTGACTGCTTGCTATTGGCTGTGGCAGTAGAGATACTCCACCCTACTGGTATAACAGATGGAGATGTTTTCCCACTGGCCAATCTAGTGGTGGTTATAGTCTGTCAATAAAGGCCAGTATTAGTATATCACTTGTCTGGTCCATGTCTATGGCATATCATGTGCCAATTTGCACGTGGCTCAGGCGGTAATTCAAAGATTAGCATCTTTTTGATTCTGCTTTTTAATTTGGTCCCTAGCTCCTTAAATTCCCTTAGCAGAATCTCTTTCCTGGGTCTACCTACGTCATTGGTACCCATATGGACCATGACAATTGGATCTTTCCCCCTTTACTGCAAATTTTTCTGCAGGTCAGATAAGATGTCCCGAACCCAGGTACCAGGCAAGCAACACGGCCTTCGGATGCTCTATCCTTGCGATAGAGTGCTTTGTCTATTCCCCTAACTATACTATCCCCAATTACCACTATGTTTCTCTTCTCTCCACCCTCTTGAATGGCTTCCTCAACCACAGTGCCACAGTTAGTTGCTCATCCTTCCTTCAGCCTCTATTCTTATCCACACAAGGAGTAAGAAACTCAGACTTGTGAGACAAGATCAAGGAGTGAGGATCCTCTCACACTGTCTCTTGGATCCCCCTACCTGCCTCACTCGCAGTCACACCCTCTTGTTTCTGACCACTGGCCAACATTGAGGCAGTTATTCTCACGGGTATGACTGCCTCCTGAAGCACAATGTTCAGGTATCTCCTCCCTGATGTGTCGCAGTATTTGAAGCTCATCAAATTTTAGGTCTGAATTCTTCAGGTACCACAACAAGTTCCACCTGCTCCCACATCATGCAGCTACAACACATCATCTGATCCTGCATGCCTTCTTTATTTAGAATCCTAAAGTTTGGTGACTTTTATATAACCACTACAAAAGCCTTACCTGCTCCTCACCGCTGCCTCCTCGCCAAAGCCTCCAAGTGCCACTCCTACACTATGCCACTCACACGCCGGCTACTCTGCTTACACTTCCACCTCTTTTTATTGGCTACAGCTAATTAGCCAATGGGAAAAATGAAAAGAGCACCTACCTCTCCCACTGCTTTTTAAACCCTTCTCAGCTTCTCATACAGTAGGTAAAGAAGAGTTGCAAACACTAGACCCAGATGGGGATGGGGTTACCTAAAATTAGAAACCTCAGTGTTCATGCTTGTAGTGCATGTCGAAAGAATCAAAGGCTTGTTGATCCAAACCAAGGCTTTTATTAACTAGAAGACTGGAGCGAATCACATGTAGATTGACCAGTCCAGAATGATATGGGTCTGGCTAGGAGCAACCCTTTAAGACCTGCCAGTAGGCGTGGCTATGCTCTCAGCCAATCACAACCATCCTATACCACAGTATATACATATACACATTGGTGTTAGAATCCATACTATCACATTTACCCTTTCTTTGAGAACTGACTCCTGGGTGAATGGAGTTCTGTAAAAAAAAGGTGGGGGGGAACTGGTGGGAGGTTAGGGGCTGTAATGGTCAGGGGGCCTGATTGTCTGGCGTGACCGCCGTGGTGTTGGGATTGGGGTCGCTGGAGTCGTGCCACTGGTGGGTTCGTTGGGTGCGGTCACTGCTTCGCTCAATTCCCCAACGGCGTTGTCGACAGGCTGGCCTGAGTTGGTGGGGTGATGCTGATCCCTCTGTTCGAGCACGTGACCTAGGGGAGAAGGATTCGGAGGAGGTTGGGTTGGGAGCACTGCTGGGTCCGATCCGGCTTGGGCTCGGTCCCTTACCGAGACTGTGTCCTTCCACCCATCCAAGTACTCAACGTGTGCATAATGTGGGTTTGCTTGGAGCAGCATCACTCAGTCAACCAAAGGGTTGTTCTTTGAGTACCGGACGTGGCGTCGCAGGAGGACAGGCCTGGGAACTGTGAGCCACGCCGGCGGGGTTATTCCTGATTCGGATTTCCTTGGGTAAGAGAACGTCCTTTTATGGCATTGGTCACGGTGCATAGGAGGGAGTGGATGGAGTGTAGCATGTCCTGCCAGCGAGTGGTGGGGAGGCCTTTGGACTGGATGGCAAGCGTAACCGCTTTCCAGACGGTGGCATTCTCTCTTTCGACCTGCTCATTACCTCATGGGTTATAACTGGTGGTCCTGCTCGAAGCAATACCACACTCTAGAAGGTACTGCCGCAGCTCGGAGCTCATAAACGAGGACCCCCAGTCACTGTGGATGTAACTGGGGTACCTGAAGATGGCGAAGATGCTGTGCCTATGACTGAGGAGGTGGTCATGTCCGAGCAGGGCACAGCAAACGGAAAGCAAGAATACTCATTGATCACCTTAAGAATGTAGGTGTTACGGTTGGTCAACGGTAGGGACCCCTTGAAGTCCACGTTTAGACATTCAAAGGGTCAAGTGGCTTTGATGACGTGGGTGTTCTCCAGACGGAAGAAGTGGGATTTGCACTCAATGCACTCCAGGCAGGCTCGGGTCATGGAGCAAATCTCCTCGACCATGTAGGGCAGATTGCGAGCCTTAACAAAGTGTGTGAACCAAGTGACCCCTGGATGACAGAGCTCCTCGTGGAGTCTCTGCAGCCTGTCCAGTTGTATGTTGGCGCAAATCCCCCTGGAGAGCGCATCTGGCGGATCGTTGAGTTTACCAAGCCGGTATAGTATGTCATAATTGAAGGTGGAGAGTTCAATTCTCCACCTAGCAATTTTGTTGTTCTTGATCTTATCTCACTGGGTATTGCTAAACATGAACGAGACCGCGCTTTGGTCAGTCAGCAGTGTAAAGCACCTGCCAGTGAGCTAGTGCCTCCAACATACTGCTTCGACTATGGCCTGGGCCTCCTTCTCGGCAGAGGAGTGTCGGCTCTCAGGGTTCTGGAGAAGAAGGCTACCGGCCGGCCTGGTTCAAAGTAGCTGCCAGTGCAAAATCAGATGCATCACTCTCTACTTGGAATGGAATGGACTCATCGATGGCATGCAGCGCTGCAGCAGCGATGTCCAATTTGATGCGGTCGAAGGCTGCTCTGGCTTCAGTTGACAGGAGGAAGGAGGTGGTCTAGATAAGTGGCCATGCCTTGTTGGCATAGTGTGGAACCCATTGGGTTGAAAAGAAACCCAGGCAGCATCTGAGTGCCTTTTGGGTGTGGGGGGGTGGGGTGGCAAGTCCATGAGGGGACACATGCAGTCAGGGTCTGGCATTACCACCCTGTTCTCCACCACACAACCTAGAATTGCAAGCTGAGTGGTCCGGAAGACACACTTGTCAAAATTGTAGGTTAAGTTCAGCTGAATCGCAGTCTGAAAAAATTTCTCGAGGTTGGCATCTGGTCCTACGTGTCATGGCGGCAGATGGTGACATTGTCCAGATACGGGAAAGTAGCTGCTAGCCCGTTCTGGTCCATTTCCCGCTGGAAAACTGCGACACCATTCATGACCCCAAAGGGTACCTTGAGGAATTGATACAGCCGCCCGTTCACTTCGAAGGCCATGAAAAGTCAGTCTTCTCGGCGGATCGGGAGCTGGTGATAGGCCGAACATAAGTCACTGGTGGAGAACACACAGTATTGGGCGATCTGATTCACCGCATCCGTGATCCGTGGGAGGGGGTACGCATCCAGAAGCGTGAAGCGGTTGACTGTCTGGCTGTAGTCAACCACCATCCGCGGCTTCTCCCCGTTTTTAACAACCATCACCTGGGCCCTCCGGGAACTTGAGCTGGGTTCTGTAATGCCCTTGTCCAGCAGTCTGCGCACCTCGCTTGTGATGAATTTTCTGTCTTCATAACTATACTGCTGGCGTTTGGGGGCCACTGGATTTCAGTCAGGGGTGAGGTTTGCGAAGAGTGCTGGAGGAGCAACCAGGAGGGTAGAGAGGCTACAAATTGTGCGCCGGGGCGCGGGGGCGGGTAGTTTGGGCTGTCGCTGGCAGGAGGCCTCCGGGTGGAGTGGTTACAGACAGAGAGTGGGGTATGGGGCCCCCCATAGTGCTGGGAAACAATTCAGAACTGGCACTGAAAATCTACTCCCAGCAATACGGGTGCGCACAGTTGGGGAGGACTAATAATTTAAAATCGGTAAATGTGATGCCCTGGACTTTCAGGGTCACCATGCAATACCCCTTTACCCCAGTCGAGTGCGACCTGGTCGCCAATGAAATCCTCTGGTCAGTGAGGAGAATAACCAGTCCGCAACGGTGGACCAGGTCTGGACAGATAAAACTCTCGGTTGACCCTGAGTCAAATAAGCAATTGGTATGGTGTCCATGCACTTTAATCAGTTCCATTGCTTTAGTAAGGGGATGGGGGCAGTCCTGGTCCAGGGTCACTGATGCAGCGACTTGTGCTGGGAACAATGGAGTCTTGTGTGATAACATCACGCAGCGTCGGGCCTGAACTGCGTGGTGACGTCACAGAAGCAGTCGGGCTGGAGCTGTCAGCATTGAGGAGCTGGAGCTGCTGTCTGCAGCCTGCTGGGGGTGTCGGCCAGCCAATGGTAAGTGCTGGGTGTCGCTTCTTGCAGTCGGCGGTGGGGCGAGCAGTCATTGGCGGTAGCGGTGGTGGGTACTGCGTCAGTGGTAGCGGCGGCCATGGTGGCAGGTACCTGGTCAGCAGCGTCGGTGGCGGCGGGTTCCTGGTCGGCAGCAGCGGTAGCAGCACCGGGTACCTGGTCGGCAGCGTCAGTAGCGGCAATGGCGGCGGCAGCGGTCGTTGAAGTCGGGGCTGGGGCCTGGTTGGTTGTTGCTCCATGTGGGAGGTCCAAGCAGGCCAACGTCATCGCAGCAAGGGTGGGCTTTACCTACCGCGCTCGGCACTTGCCCCGTGATGTCAGGCGCTGCCGCGCAGTGGAGTCCTTGGTCTCATTGGACGAGAGGTTTGAAGAAGAGATGTTTGAATGGGAGGGTGAAGGTTGGGCCTCACACAAGGCACTGTGTTTGACGGCAGCCATTTTGGAGTGACAGACTACAGCTAAGTGGCTATTTTGAAGGCACTTCTGGCACCTGGCTTTCCTTGCCGGACACTGGGACCTGTGTAGCACTTTGGGGTCACATCAGGCAGTGTAGCAGTGGCCGACAGGACGTCGGTGGGCCATGGGTAGTAGGGTTGAGGGAGGGCATCCTACTCACTTCATAGCATGGGGTCCAGCCCTGAGAGTAAGCATCCATACTTAAGACCGCAACCTCCATTGTCTCTGCGATCCGGATCACGTCCTCTAGGTTTTCTCCCCCATGCTCTAGCAGGTGCTGCCTCGCCTCATTCGATCGGACCCCGGCCACATAAGCATCCCAAATGAGATCGTCGGTGGTCTCAGCAGCAGTTCCGTCTGTGCAGGCACAGGCTTTGCCCAGTGCCCTTAGTACTTGACTATAAGCTCTACAGGACTCACCGGGCAGTTGCCTCCTGGTCGCTGGTTTGTACCGGGCGTAGACCCTGTTTACCGGTCGCTCGTAGAGTCCTTTCAGCACCTTCATGGCTGCGGCGTAAGTGGCTGCATCCTGGATGCTCTCATAGACTCTCAGGGACATCATAGACATCAATACTAGTAGTCGATGGCTGATCTCCACCACGGCAGGGTCAGAGAGTTGTAGGTAAGCTTCGAAACACCTCACCCAGTGCTTAAAGTCATTCGGAGCTGTAGCCAACTGCGGGTCGATGTTGAGGCGTTCCGGTCGCAGCATACGCTCCATCCCCTGAAAACTTTCTAATTAATAAAATTGTAGTGCACGTCGACAGAATCAAAAGCTTGTTGATCCAAACTAAGGCTTTTATTGACTAGAAGACTGGAGTGTATCATATGTAGGTTGACCAGTCTAGAATGATATGGGTCTGGCTAGGAGCAACCCTTTAAGACCTGCCAGTCAGCGTGGCTATGCTCTCAGTCAATCACAACCATCCTATACCACAATATATACATATACACATTGGTGATAGAATCCATACTATCATAATGCTGTTGGGTTTAAGGCTGGTTATATAACCCAAAATGTTGATTATATAATCTTTACCTCTTATGGGTGCGACAAGAACTGCTGAGATCCTCCAAAATTTCAGTGTTTGGACATCAATTTCAGTTCAGCCCTTTTACTGGGGGCTCTAAGCTCAAAGTGTCCCTTGAGGAGGGGTGGAGTATGGGCCATCGATAGAAAGAGGTGTGAAGGAAGAGAGAATCATGGCAGTGATCTTGTCCCTAAAACCTGAAAGGTACATTCTGAAATTACTCCTGTGGTCTGATTTTGGAGAATCTGCGGACTGATTTTTATTTTTGTGATGAAATTTTCCATTTTGCACCTCCTCAACAGGTTAGACCTCTGGATCTTGCTGGGCTGAGCCATTATCGCAGGTCTGGAAAGACTGGTAACTAAAGAGTGCAGATGATCTGTTGTTCTTCTTCTCACCTATCTTCTCCCACAACAGTGACTGATTTTTGTCTCCTCGAAACAGGACGTGAAGATTATCCGTTCCCTGATCTTGGGAGAAATGGAACGAGGTCAAACGCAGTTCCAGGGTCTGTGTTTCATTACCAGGCTTCATAAGAATGAAATTATTCCAAGTGAATCCATGGCAAAACTTCGACAGGTGAGACCTGGTCCCACACCCACCCAAAGGCCAGAAGCAACCTCTAACCATTCTGACTACCTCTTTTTCATCAATCTCTCCCTTCTCCTCTGCAGGTTTGTAAAGTGATGTTCTGTGGCATTTTGTTAAGTATTAGGATGGCTGCAGGAATGAGGTGTGATCGCTTGTCTCTGGACTAATCGAAGGGAGTTCTATTGTTGTGATCACTGTCAGAGATGAGATTGCAAACCATGGGTGATTCTCTTGTGAAAATTACAGTTGTTAAAGATAGTACTGCAGGGTACTTAGAAAAATCAAAGCCAATCAGGTTATGTGATTTAGTGAAAGATAAATCATAATGCATTAATTTATTGGCATCCTTTGAGCATCGTTTCATGTGGAATGGATAAAATTTCCAAAAGGTAGTTGATAAAGTGTCACATCAAAGTTTATTGTGGAAAATAAAACCTCATAGAAAATAAGAAATGGAGTGGATTGAAGATTAACTCAAATTAAAGGGAAGAGAAATGGGTCTTTTATCAATTACATGGGACAACAAATTTTTTTGGAAGGTTTGCTTCCTAAAAAGAATTGGAGATTATGATAGACAACTTCAAGCTCAAAACAAAGATCATTTCAGATTTGCTGCATCTTGTAGGAAGTTGAAGAAATAATAAATTAGCATCTATTGAATTTAGAATGTTTAATTGCATAATGATGCTGACACATTGCATTTGTTCAACTGACCTAAAATGTTTTGCTGTTAATTTTCATTTGTTCTTGGCATCTGATGCCTCTTGTGCCAGTGTCCAGCATTGATGGATTCCAGTTTCCCTCCTATCACTTTTCCATAGTCGCAATGTCCTGGTGAAACCTTTCACCATGTTTGTCACTGACTGCACCAAGATGAACAGGGAAGAAGTCCAAGTGCGAATGCAGAAAATGAATTTTCAATGACATGTTGCACTTTGTAATTTTACATGCATGAAGTGGACTTAAAATATGACAGGAAATCACAAAAATAGGTTATATCAAAAAAATGGAATGTGATAGGAAAATTTTAAGTAAATTTTCACGATCAGTAACCCAAAATCTATAAAGTACACCCAAAAGTGTTCCGGAAGCAAATTCTTCATTGTTCAGTGTACAGCACAGGAATTTGTAGTGAGGCTTCGATGTTTCATGATTCATTAAAAAAAAGAGAAAATGTTACTTGATGATAAAAGATGGGGAGGAAAGTTGTGAAAAGGATATATGGAGACCACAAAGGGGATATAAATAGTTCAAATTAATGCACAAAGATCTATAAAATGGAGTATAATGTGGCGAAAAGGTGAAATTGACCATTTTGGCTCAAAAAAATGTAGGAAAAAATGAGGAAAGCATCCAATTGGGGAGAGATTGCAGAGGAATCTGAGAGACCTAGTGTGCAATTCATAAATACTTGAAGGCAGGAACTGCTTGTAATACTGAATCTTGGAGCTTATTATGAAGGGGGATTAAATACAAATGTAAAGAGGTTCTGATTTAGCTGTATTGAACCCACATCTGGAGAAAAGTGAACAGGTTTGACCTTCTTTATGGAAGATTGTTTTTTTTAATATTTTAAAGCAACAGTAGGTAAATTCTCAAAAAGCAACAAAGTGAAAAATTACTAGGGGGAGGTAGCTGGGAGTTTTGATTGCAATTAATTTGGCTGAAACATTATTGAATACTGGAGCAAGCAGGCCGCAGGGCTTACATTGTCCCATTCCTGATTGCAATTCGCACATTCCAGTAAAGAACTGCTCTCATTCCAGTACCACATTTACTGGGATTAGAAATAAATATTGATCTGGACACTTTAGCAGCAATCAATATTAACCCCGTTTAATCTAATTTCAGACCTCTTACAAGTTGCTTCACGAGGAACGACTCAAATCCTAGCAGTCCCTTAAACTGCCTGATCTTTAGACCAGAGGCAGAAATTAGCATTTTCCTACTGTCTGTATTCACTGTTGTTGATGGATCTGTCTCCCTTTCTAACTGAGTGAGTTACAAGAGTAGGAGACTTGTATTGGTGGTATGGTTCGTTTGATGAAATGCTCTGATACAGAATTTGATGAAATTCTCTGAAGGGAATACTTTTGTGGTTTAACCATATTTCTTCATTCAAGATACTGCTGTATTTGTGTTTATATTGTTGAAATGCAACCTTTGCCCATCTTCTCATCCTGCTTCATCATTCCCACTTGATATTGAATGCATTCTCTTTCACTACAGAAAGACCCAACAGTAGTGCGAGTGGCAGAAGAGCAGCGAGGGCTCGAGCATTTGTACATGGACATGGCAGTGAACTATAGCCGGACTAGCCAGCTGAGTATCCACATACACAACATGTGCGCAGAGGCCACAGATGGTATCTATGCAAGGGAGAGCGATGTGAAACATTGGAGGAATTCAGGTTGGTGAAATTGACCCAAGAGACAGGGAGGCAAATTGCTTCACAGGAGCAAGAAGCCATTCAGTTTCTGGAGCCTGTTCCATATCTAAATTGGATTCTGACCTTTTAGTATCTATGTTTTAATGACAGTCTACCAATCTCAGTTTTGATATTTGCAATTAGCCTCAATTGTGATGTTTCTTTTAAGTAATAAAGAAATTTGGGTTCCTTTATATTAAAAATATTTCATTAATAATTCTCGACCTTGTGGTGCAGCCATTTTTTGTATCTAACCTGAGGTACGGCACGCATCTCTGACTCCCTCTAGTGGTCAGGTGTATCACTAGCATTCTATCACCACATCCCCTTTACTTAAGATGTTCAATCTAGCAATATTGAACACTAATAGAGTATTCATTTAAATTTAAAGGTAAACACCAACATAAAAACAAATATCAGCAGAACAAACTTTTTAAGGTTGTATTCCTTTTTCTTTTAGAGATTCAACCTGTCAGATGCTTTGATAGCATGTGTAAGTCTTCTCAACTCAGATACACATGTCCATTCTGGTGATGTACTACTGTCTAGCACTGGTGGCCTTTCCTTTGTTGTGGTACAGGCTGGACCTTCTACATTTGTTTGTTCTTGCAGCATCACTTGCATTTTCAGCAGGCTCTTTCAATTCCTCCTCAGTATTTGACCACCTCTATTCTGATGGTGTAGGATCTTGGATCTACTTCCCCAGAACAGTGGCCTTCTTGTCCCAAGTGTTGGAATCTCTTGAGTCTCACTGTGTCATGTTGTGTCAGTGGCCCTAAGCTTCTTCTCTCCATTGCGGATGTTTTTGTTTCTGTTCGACATCTTCAACACCTCTGTTCTTGTTTGGGTCTGTGGAGTAGGGACATGTGGTGTGTAGTCTATATCTCATCAGGAGCTTAGCAGATAACATGTCCTGTTTAAATGGTGAAGCTCAATAGAGGTAAATAAGGATCTGAGCCACTGTCTTGTGCTTTCTTGATCACCTGTTTAACTATGTGAAGTCCTTTCTCTGCTTTACCATTTGATTGTGGATGCAGAGGACTTGAAGTCACATGTTGAAAATCGTACTCTTCTGCAAAATTCTGGAATTCTCTACAACTATACCATAGTCCATTGTCACTGTAGACAATTTGAGGAATTCTATGTCTTGCAAAGATCGATTTCATATATTTGATCACACAAACAGCAGACACGTTAGGAAGCAGCACCATCTCAGGATAGTTCAATAGAGAGTCAATAACCAGCAAGTAATTCTTTCCATCCAGGTGGAACAGATCAGTCCCAACTTTCTGCCGTGGTTCTGCTGGTAACTCAGTTATGATCATGGGCTCCTTTGTCTTCTTTGTTTGATGTTTCAAACAGGTCTCACAGCTTGAAACTATCCTGTCGATGTCAGCATTTATCCCTGGCCAATAAACAGCAGTTCTGGGCATCTACTTGCATTTTTCCATTCCAAGGTGTCCCTCATGCATCCTTTTCGGCATCTCTTGCCACAGTGGTTGAGGAATTATAATTCTGCTCTGTCTGATTAGAAGCCCAGTGATAGCACTCAGCTCAGCTCTGATGTTGAGGTATTGCTGACAATTCACCTCTAGGCCATCCTTCATTCAGATTCTTGATGACCTTCTGTAGAACTCTGTCCTTTTCTGTTCCAGCTGCAATCTGCTTGGATATCATGTTAGATTCAGTGATCAGGTTCACATCTTTTCTGTGGAACTCTCATTGTGTGCTTCATTCTGCGTCAGCTAACACAATAAGTTTCCCTGGTGTGTACACCAATTCAAAGTCATAATGTTGTAGTTTCATCATCAATCTTTGGATTCATGGTGGCATTTCACTGAGATTTTTCTTGATTATGGCTATTAATGGCTTGTGGTCAGTCTCTGCCACGAATGTTGATCGACCATACACATAACTATGGAATTTCTCAAGTGTGTAGACCAGACCTGGACACTCTTGCTCGACCTGTGCATATCAACATTCAGATGATGTCGTCGTCCTTGATGAATGTGCCACTGGCCTCCAATCTTCTCCTTTAGCCTGAAGTAATACAGCACCTATTCCATCTTTTGAAGCTTCCGTAGATATTTTTATTCTCCTGGATGCGTCAAAGAACGAGAAAAACATTGGTTCTATAGTTAGAATGGTCTTCTGTTGACCCCATTCTTCCTCGAGATTGGTTGCCACTTGAATTCACATTTGTCCTGTAACAACTTCCTTAAGTATATTGTTTTGGAAGACAGTTTTGGTATGAATTTACCAATGAAATTGATCATTCCCAGCACTCTCAATATGCCCTTTTTTGTCAGTGAGTCTGGTCATATGTAGAATTGCTTTAACCTTGTTTTTGTCTGGCTCAGCACCTGCCTCTGACAGTTTATCTCCCAGAAAGGTGACTTCCTTCACACCAGACTGTGGTTAACTTTAATCCATACTTCTGGGTGCATTTTAATGTTTTGATAAACCTCTTGTTGTATTGTTCTTGTGTGGATCTCCATGGGATCATGTCATCCATGTACACATGTACCCCATTTAAGCCTTTTATGATGTGCAACACTTCCAGAGCTGAGGAAATTCCAAAAGGCATCCTCAGACAGGAGTATCGGCCAAATGGTGTATTGAACCTACAGTGTTTTGTATTATCTCCATGCCGTTTTAATTGCCAGAAACCCTGGGATGCATCCAGTTTAGTGAAAAACTTTGCACCAGCCATCTCACTTGTAATTTCATCCCTAGTTGAAATCTAATAATGTTCCATCTTTTATTTAATAAACTATTGAGGCTAGGTGGGTAAGGGGGAAGGGAGGTGAGAACTGGAAAGACAGGAAAGGGGGAGGGGAAAGAAAAGATGAGCAAGTTTAGCAAAAGCAGAAAATATGATGTTAATGTCATCTGGCTGGAGAGTGACCAGACAGAAAATAAGGTGTTTTTCCTTCAGTCTGTGGGTGGTCTGGGTTGGATGGTGCACAAGGCCATGGACAGACATGCGAGCCTGGAAATATAACTGGGAATTGAAATGGTTGGTTTCTGGGAGGTCGCTGTTATTGCAAACAGAGAGGAGGTGCTCAGCCAACCAATCTCCCTATCACCGGTCTTTCCAATATAGAGAAGGCCACAAAGGGAGGACCAGATCCAGTAAATAAGTCTTGTGGACATAGTGAAGTTGTGCTTCACTTGAAAGGCCTGTTTGGTGCCTCAGATCATGGAGATGGAGGAGGTGTGGGTGCAAGTGTTGCACCTCTCGTGGCCACAGGGGAAAGTGTCAGGGGGAGCAATGCATGGGGAGGGATGTGTTTATGAGGGAATCATGGAGGGAGCAGTCCCTGCAGAAGACTGAGAGGGGAGGAGAAGGAAAAATGTGAATGGTGATGGGATCCTATAGTAAGTGCCAGAAATTCTGGTGGATAATGTGTTGGACGTGGAGGCTGGGGGGAGGAGGGTGGGAGATGAGGATGAGAGAGATTCTATGTTTGTTGCATCTGGGAGCAGAGGTGGCCAGGGCAAATGAATGGGAAATGGAGGAGATGCATGTGAGGGCAAAGATGATGGTGGTGGAGGCGATGCCACGTATGAGGAAGAAGGCAGACATTTCGGAAGATCTGGTCTGGAAGACCTCATCTTGAGAACATATGCTGCAGAAAAAGAAAAATTGAGAAAAGGGGATGAAATCCTTGCAGGGGACAGGGGGTAAAGAGGTGTAGTCCAGGTAGTTGTGGGAGTTTGAGGGTTTGTAATATATGTCATTGGAAAGCTTGTCTCCCAAGATGGAAACAGAGAGATCCAGGAAGGGAAGAATGTTATCGGAGATGGACCAAGTGAGTTTGAGATCAGAGTGGAAAGAGGATGAAGTTGACCAGCTCATCCCAAGTGCATGAGGCAGCCCTGATGTAGTTGTTGATAAACCGGAGGAAGAGGTGATGGGTCTTGCCTGTGTAGGCTCGCAGCATGGAGCCCACAAACAGGCAGGCGTAGCTGAGACCCACACGGGTTCCCACAGCCACTCCTTTGATTTGGAGGAAGTAAGATGAGTTAAAAGAAAAGTTATTTAGAGTGAGGACAAGCTCTGGCAGGTGGGGGAAGGTGGTGGTAGAGGGTGACTGGCGGGTCTATGATCCAGGAAGAAGCAAAGTGCTTACAAACCTTCTGTGTGGGGGATAGAGGTTTAAAGGGATTGGGCATCCATCGTGAAGATGAGGCAGTCCAGTTTGTCCCAAATCATCCCAAAATATTTGTATACATTTTAAATTGTATCTCTGTGTAAATATGTGATTCTGTGTGTGCGCTGTGGTCCAGAGAACGCTGTTTCATCTGGTTGCATATGTACAGTCATATAATGAACATGAACTTCTAGTTGAACTTCTTGTCCCTTTCTGATTGTAATACAGGCTGCACTTCTCTTATCCAGCACTCTGTGGACTGGCAACTCCCACGGTTCAGCACATTTGAATCTACTGCCATTAGTACACACTTCTTACAGACAGCATAGGATTCGAACCCAGGCCCTGATCGCTGGTGCTGTAAAGGCCTTGCACTAACTGCTATGCTAACTGTACAGCCCCACAGTATTATTTCCTCCTTTAAGCTTTGTTCTACCTTTGATATGTTTACATAGAGAGTTCCCTTAGCGATCAATTGGTGTTTTCCAGCATTTTCTATGGTCCGGCAATGACCAAGTCCCAGCTTAATAAAAGACATACAACCTGTACTATGCCCTTCCCAGCAGAAAAAAAAACTTTCAGTTCCTTTAATAATGTTAAACATTGATGTGAGTCCTTAATGCATATGCTCAAGGAATTGGAATGCCGGATTGTTCAACTTCTGACATTTTAATTTAGTGTTATTTTGGCAAATCTACTGCGAGCTGAGCTCAAAACTGACTGCAGCACTCCAAATGGGTTTGAAATGAAACCTTCTAAGATTCAACTTTCACCCATATGTATTCCACTTCTCTTGGTTATTGAACTGACCCTGACAAGCCAATGCATTTTCACTCACAACAAGCACTGGAGTGTTTTAATTACAAGAATAGACTGGAATTGGCTAGTTTTATTTAGCTGGAACAGAAGCCATTAAGAGAGAACATGATTGAGTATATAAATGTATGCAGCTTATGGATTGGGTAGACGGATGGAATCTTTTTTTCCTTTTATCAGTGATGAATAAGACTAGTGGATGCATAGTTATGGTAGGAGATTTAGAGGGCATGTGAGGGGGCTCGTTTTCAACTAGAGAGTGACAAGTATCTGAAATGTACTGCCATTGGAAGCCGAGTTGCTGAAAGCTTTTAAGCTCTTGAGTCACACAGGCATAGAAGGGCTATGGGACAAGTGCAGGAAGATGGGATTAATGTGGATGTGCATAGACTGAATGGCCTGTTTCCACACTATATGACTCTGTGACTACTCCCAGTGAGTCAGATGGTTTGGGTCCAACTCCATTTCTTTTTAAAAGTTTAGCATGCAACACCAGACCTCAATGTATATGTATTTGCATACACACCAGGTTGGCACAGGCTCCATCTTAATTTTTTTTAAAAACACCTTCTGGTAATAGGTTATGAATCTAGTTGTCTCTGTAAATAAGTTTCCAAACTCCCTCCTCCTGTTTTTGTTTGTGCTCTCCCTCCCTTATCCACCTGTGGGCATGTGCTCCTCCCCCTTCCCTACCACCATTTTATTCAGACGCCTGCCTACATTTTGCTCATAACTTGATGAGGGGCTCAAGCCTGAAATGTTGGTTATGTACCTTTATCATTGCTCTATAAAGTTTGCTCTTTGACCTGTTGAATTTCTCCAGGGCAGCACGGTTGGCATAGTGGATAGTGTAACACATTTACAGCACCAGTGATCGGGACGGGGGTTCGAATCCCACGCTGTATGTCAGACTTTAGTACGTTTTCCCCGTGACTGTGTGGGCTTTCCCTGGGGGATCTGGTTTCTCCCTGATGCTCTCATCAATAACTCCAAAAGACTGGAAGTTATGTAAAACTGATAGGCTTTTATTCACAAGAGAATGGAGGCACGTCCATGCTGGTCAACAGTCCTGAACTGGGGATGGGGCTGTGGAACGGTCACCTTTATTCATGAATCTGTGGAAGGAGCCACAGGTACAGTCACCAATGGGCATGCCCAGACACTTAAATATGTAAACAGTGGTTACCACACTCCCACCCTTCAAAACATACCGGGGGTGTTTTAATTAGGTGTAAAATGGGTGGCATGGACTTGTGGGCCAAAATGGCCTGTTACCGTGCTGTATGTCTAAATTTAAAAATAAATTTAAATTGTTTTTTTTCTTCAATTACTGCATCTGCAGACTTTCATGTTTCACTCCAAACCTCTTGAATCAAGTGACTCCCTTTTGAGGACTGTTCTAATAAAAAGCAGTCATTATTAACACAGCTGCACCTTGTGATTTCAAAATCAGTCACTGCTTATAGATTTGAATAGTTTGTTGCTAATGTTGTTCCCATTTAGGAGATAAAATATTTGAATTTGTTTATTAATGTATATTAATACTTTTAGAATATTGCACTGCCTTACTTGTCGTGCACTATTTTTGTTATTAATTTATTTATTTTTTATAGTAATGTTGTAAGATGGTTATAATATGAATTTTTACACTAAGATGCTGCTGCAAAACACCGAATTTCATGACTTGTTCGTGACAATAAATCCTGATTCTGATTAAAGGACATGTGTCCACTTTAGGGCAGTATTGGATGTAAAGGAATGAACATTTTAAAATGTTTTTTGTCTTATCTGTGGGTAACAGGGATTTAGAGTACTGAGGATTTATTGAACTCTTGAAGGATAGGCCTTCAAACAAATTAAAACAGGGCTACGCTCTTGAATAGTAGATGGGTAAATGTAAAAGTGCTCCTTTGGCATTGTTTTGAAGAGGAATTTGGGGGTTAGTATGGTAATTTGTTGAATAAGTTGAAAAAAAATGTTACCTAGCCATATCAAGGTTGCATTTCCTACATACCAATAATGGCGACCTTTTGAAAAGTACGTGGTGAGTAACAGGGAAGTCTGCAGATGCTGTGATTGTAGTAAATACACAAAAGTGCTGGAGAAACTCAGCAGATCCCACAGCGTCCATGGGAGGCAAATATCCCTTTTACACAGCTGTTAAAAGGCAGGAATTAACTGCCTTTTAACTGCTTCACTTACTTGTGTGAATGCGATGAACACAGTATGGGGGGGGGGGGGTGTAATTTTTACCCCAGTACCTACCTGCCAAGGTAGGTAGTATCAGAGCCAATGCATTTTGCATCAGCTCCTGTGTAAAAGGCTTATCCACCTTCCCAGGATGCCACCGCTGTGATGCTGTTGGTCGTTTTCTTTTGCACCTTGATGTAAAAGGTCACACTGATACGGATTTTCTTGGTTCAATGTGAACGACCCAAGCTGGCTTTAAACACGGGTCGTTCACATACCAATTAAATGGGATCACTGTGTAAAAGGGATAAAAGATATATAACCAAAGTTTCGAGTCTAAGCCCTTTGACGAAATTTATCTTGGGATGTTCTGAATGAAATGATAAGTACTCTATAAATACAATATTTCATTTTGGAACCTCCAGCTGCTAGTTGACCCCTGGTTGACCTGTTTCTCCTCTTGTACTGTTTCTCAGGAGTCGATGTTTCAGCGTTTGAAGCAATCCATGTTTCGGAAGGTGTTCCACGATGTCGGGTCAGTCGGGACTGGTGGAAGAGTTGCATCTGCCGCTACTCCTTGTGTGTGGAGTGGTACCCCTGCTTCCTGAAGTACTGTCGGACAAAAGATGCCGCTGGGAAAACCAGCACCTACAAGTGTGGCATCAAAAGCTGCCAGAAATGTTCCCAGTTTGATTTCTATGTCCCACAGAAACAGCTGTGTTTGTGGGATGAGGACACTTAATCCCTGCCCTCCCCACCCACTGCTTGTGTTTGATAGGGAGGGGTTCGGAGAGAGATAGTGATAACTTTAGACCATATATTCATCTTGTGTGCCAAACGGAGACTGGCGGTCACCTTTGGAGTACTCGGGCTGCAGTCATTCTTGAGGGAAGATCCCTGCGGTGAGAGTGAGCCGAAGAGGATTTGAATATTTCAAAGTGGGGAAATGAGTACAGGCCCCAAGCACTGGTCTGAGCTGGGTCTGGGATTGGTGGGGTTACTAGGGCTTCGATGGGGATCCGGGATTTGCCTCTGCTGCCCACATTAGTGCGTCCTGTACATTCAAGTGTGACTTTTGGGAATCTTCAGAAACCGTGAATGTGTAAAATGAATTTTACTTGTGCTTTTTGAAGGACTGTAAGTTTCAAAGTTGGGAATCCCTGTTTGGAATACCTTTCCACAAGGGATTGCCTAGTTTACTTCTTTGGAAGTTTGCATTAACTAATGTTGTATCTTAATTAATCTCCCTGTTCGAGGAGATTGTTTAAAAGGTGAGTATTTCAATGTCCTGCTTGACGAATGTTGCTGAGTCTAATCCAGGAGTTACTCCTTGTTAATGGCCAGATGGAAAACTTGCTTGGCCCTTGAATTGTAGAAATCAGCCATTGGCTTCAAAGGCCATTTTCTTAAACTTTTTTCACATCTAATAACTCATAGTGGAGATGTGCCTTTAATGGATCAACAGTGGCAGGATAAATGACTTCATCCTGGGCCTGAATTGCGACTCAGATTGGTGGGCGAAATTTATCCTCTGCTTTACTTATCAATACTCTACAATTTATCACCAATGGCTTATTAGCATGTATAAAATATACAGCACACCCATCTCTGTTGGCAAAAGCTAATTTTGTGACCAGGAATCAAATCCATAGCCATAAGAGCTATGAAATATTAACCACTAAATTTCTAGGTCCTATCCTTAGGATCATTTAGTCTTTCGAGAACACTAAATTGTTGATGATGTGAGCCAAACTCCAGTTATTTATCCATTGAAAACTTTCACGAAGAGTATTATTCAATACAGATCAGCCAGCAATTTGAAGCAGATGCTGTTTTGCTCTAATGTCAGACATTGACACAGATCACTATTGAGTCCACTTGTAATCTGCCAGAAGAGATCAGGCTATCCCCGTCCAGGGAAATAGGAAAAGGAACTCAAATTAGTAGGTCCTTGTCCCAACCGTGAAGTTCCACCAACTCGTATTATTAGTTCTTCCTTCTTTGTGTGGCTTTCCTCTTGGACTAGCCAGTTCATCCTGCAGTCCAGATTATTGGTCAAGAGTGATGTGGCCTGTATTTTCACCAGATACTGAAATCACAACAAACAGGAGTCAAATCTAAAGACCACCATTGGTCTCAGTTCTTTGCCTCTATCTTTGCTTGCAAGATCCGACTAAAAGAACCCTCTTGTGTTCCATTTAAATAGTGTAAATCTAGATGTGGTCTCCATCCTGTGAAATTTAGCCAAAATTGAAGAATAAGTTCCCTTTTATAAATATATCAAACCTTTGTCTTCAATCTCCAGCTTCAGAATTTTTTTTAAAAATTTCGACATACAGCACAGTAACTGGCCCTTCCCACCCATGAGCCCATGCTGCCAACTACACCAAATAACCTACAACCCCCATACATTTTGAAGGGTGGGAGGAAACCCATGAAGACACAGGGAGAACATACAAAGTCCTTACAGGCAGTGCTGGATTAGAACCTGGTTTGCTTTTGCTGTAACAGCATTGTGCGAAGCAGTATGCTAACCGTGCTGGCCTGATTCTTTCCACTTTTCAGTTAAAGAACTGATATCATCCCTAGAATTTATTAATTACAAGAAGGAAGCTAGAGAGGTGCCTGGTAGGAAAGATCATTGTCACAGTATTGAATTTTTATTGATGTTTTTTTCTGAGGAAATAATATTGTGAAGTAGAAACTTAAATAAGACTGAGTAACCAAAGAGCATAACAACTACCCTGAGCTTTCTTTCTAAATAAACACATGCCTTTTCTGAGTTGAGTGTTCAGTAGATGAGGAAAACTCCTTTACACAAGCACACTCTTTTCACTATAATAACCTCTTGGCTTCTGGGCATTTCACAGTATTGAAGGAAGTACAAGTGCATTACCATAACCTTTTCAAACCAGAGCAGAATATATTTTACAATATGAGAATGGATGCAAAGCCTTAACTCCTTGATCCAGGTTTGACTTTTCATACAATATATTCCCAGTTTGTGGATGTAAAGGAATATTTTTGTTTCTAACTGTGTGCTCCCAAATATTCGTTTCTTTTGTGACTTCTGGTTAGGTACAATAAAGGAAATATGCTGAGTTCTGGAGCTTAGGAGAACTGATGATGTAGTGCCTTATTCCAATGAAACTTCCAGTTCTTGAACCATTGAATTATCAAGCCTTAGTAGGGAGTGTGTTGTTGTTTAATCCCAGTGTGTGGCTCTGTCCCCTGGCCATAGTTGCTTAAAGGGATGAGAGTTTTGGGGCCTATATCTAAGGATGATGCACTGATATTAGAGAGAGTCCAGAGGAAGTTTACGAGAATGATCCCAAGAATGAGAGGATTTGCTTATGAAGAACATTTGATGGCTCTGGGATTATACTCACTGGAATACAGTAGGATGAGGGGGATCTCATTGAAACCTCCCACATATTGAAAGTGCTGGATAGAGTAGACGTGGAGATGTTGTTTCCAGTATTGGGAGAGTCTCATACCAGGTGACACAGCCTTTAGAACGTAGATAAGGGGATGTTTCTCCAGCCAGAGGGTCATGAATCAGTGGAATTTGTGACTGCAGACACCTGTGGAGCCCAGTCATTGGATATATTTCATGCGGAGGTTGGATTGGTTCTTGATTAATGTGTGCCAAAGGTAATGGGGCGAAGGCAAGAGAATGGAGTTGAGAAGAAAAATATATCACCCATGATTTGAATGGTGGAGCAGACTTAATGGGCTGAATGGGCGAATTCAACTTTCATTTTTCTTCCTCTCATTCTCTTCAGGTGATGAGTTTGGATTTTGATTATAATAATCTGGTCTCAGATGCTTTTGACCACCAATATTTTTCAGGGAGTCTCTGCTTCTGTTGAATATTCTGTGTTTTGTAGTTCTCACAGGTGACCCTTGCAAAATAGAACCAGATAGTTTGATTTTACTACCGCCCAGATTACGATATGCCAGGTGTTCACCAATTGTTGTCCCTCTTGGGGTTTGGAGGAACTGTCACAAGGCCTTTGCCTGTTTTAACTGGCTACCTGTGGAGGTGGTATTTTTGAGATCCCAGAGCCTCAGACAAAAACCTTTGGAGCTGCCATTCTGTTGAAAAGAATATTTAGGAGTAATCATGTGTTTCTGGGATATTGTTTTGGGATCTGAAGCATGGAAAACCTTCCCTTCAATAATTGCAATCTCACAAAAGTGCCTTCATGTTCTGTTCAATGTTTCAGAATTCCTAACAAATTATTTTTGTATTAATGTGTTTAAAATAAAAATAAAAGATGGCTTTATTCATTGATTCTTGTTGTGTGTTCAATAATAATCTCTTGGGCTTTTCATTCATTTTTCTCCCATAGATTCCCATTGTTTGGTGCGTTCAGGCTGGAGACTGGCCTGAAGTTAAGAAGAGTATGAATGAGAGAAAAGAGTGAGGTCCGGGGTTGGGGGAGGGGGGGTGCAGTGTGCGGAGGCCTATGATAGAGAGGTGCGTGGGTCAACTGAGCTGTAACACTAAATCTTAGATGGGCTCCATGTGGAGGAAGATATCACAGTATATTACAGAGTATTCAAACAGTGCAGTTGCAGTCCTTGTGAAACTCAAAACCAAAGCAGAGGACTTGCTTTAAGCTGTGTTGTCTGGGGCAGTACCTCATGGTCAGGGATAACATGCTTCCCATTCTATTCTTGGTGGCTGATGAGACCAATGTGGGGCATCAGGAGCAAGAGCATGCTACTTGATCCCTGAATTCCACTCTACTATTCAGAAGTGTAAGACTGATCTTCAATCTCAATATCATTTACCTGTCCTTTCGCCATATCCTTGATTCCTTTTATTCAAAAGCCTATTGATGTATTTTGAATGTAAGTGTTGCTTGGGCCACAACCCCCTGTGGTAGAGAATTCCCCACTAAGAGTGAAGGATTTTCCCTTTCTGATAATCACAAGTAGCCTACCCATTATTTTGAGGCTCATCCTCAATTCCAGACTCTCCAACTAGGAGGAGAAACATCTTCCCTATATCCATCCTGCCATTGAAGAGGGTTCAAAGGCAGATAACGAAAATTATCCTGGGGATGAGAGGGTTAATGTATGAGGAACTTTTGATTGCTCTACAGGACACTGCTGGGGTTCTTCAGAAGATGCATGATACACTGCTTGTAGCATAGCATCGTGTCCACCAAGAATGATGTAGATCCAGGAGGATCATTGCTGTGGGTGGAGAACTATCCATTGTTAAATCAGTGGAATGTAGCTGGAAAGAACTGAAGACTTTGTAAGAGGGTAGAAAAATGTTCAGAGAGAGGAGAGAGATTTCTGAGAACGAGAAAACTCAGTTTCTACTTCAGCAGCGAATGCTGAAATGAGATAGAACAACAGTTTGAGAAAATATTGAGATAACATCTGAAAAATGAGTTGATAATAGAAGGCACAAGTTGAAAGGATACATAATGAAGCATAGAACAAGATTGGTCGCTTTATCATTAATTATTATTAGGAAAGGAGGCTCATCCAACTGATGGAATTGGAAAATAATATCATTGATGGAATAATCCAAAAAAGACAGGAATATTAATTGTTGATCATAAAGCAACAGTATTGTGTATATGGATGGAACAATATGACTGAGAAGGGCTATGACAAACAAACAGGTTGAATTAACAAGTTAGATAATCTAAATCTAAATATAATTTAAATTCAAATCAAATGAATACAAATCAACTTCCTGGGGTTTTCATGGACTGTATTCTCATACTACATATGAAGCAGTAAATTAACTAGTCCTTTTTCATTAAGATTTTGGCAGTTCTCCAGCACTGACTCATAGCACAAATGTCGATTCCCTGGGACATTATATTCATATTGTCAATGCTCACATTTGCCAAGAGATCGCTTCTGATGTACAGGAAGTGGTCCATCTTCTCCAGGTTCTCACTGTGAACCTTTTATGTTGGAGGATGGTGCTATGGGAACAGGTTGAGGACTTTTATCTTTTGGATGCTGAGTGTAAATTGCATGTTCTCGTATGCTTCAGTAAAGCATTGGCAATGGCTTGAAGCTCAAAGAGTAGAAGGAGCATTTACAATGGTATTGAGAATTTTGAGCTCATGCGTCAATGGCAGAAGGAGCAGATCACCTCATAAAGTATCTTATCATCAAACTCTTCTTGTGAAATCTATGGAAGAGTTGCTTTTCTGATTTTGCCCCCTTGACCATAGATCCAGAGTGGAAGCAAGTCATTCTTGGCCCCAAGGGTCTTCTTCCTAATAAGAAGAGTTGAGATAGTTGAGACAAAGCAAAGTCTACATGAAAAAAATAGATTGAGGAATGTGGAAACAATATAAAGATAGTGGGCCTTAAGGAAGATGAAGAAGGCAAGAATATGAGAGAATTTATAAAAGAATGGATCACCAGGATCCTAGGAAGACCAGAACTACAGGAAGAAATGGAAATAGAAAGGGCACACAGAACATTAGCCCCTAAACCACAACCACAACAAAAACCAAGATCCATTCTAGTAAAATTCTTAAGATATACAACAAGAGAAAATATATCGGAGAAAGCAATGAGGAAAATAAGAGAAGACAAAAAACCACTGGAATACAAAGGTCAAAATTTTTTTTTCTATCCAGATATAAGTTTTGAACTCCTGAAGAAGAGGAAGGATTTTAATGCAGCAAAAATGATCCTATGGAAAAAATGATATAAATTTATGCTAAAGTATCCAGCGGTACTTAAAATAGTTATTCCAGGGCAACAAAACAGACTATTCTTAGATCCGGAGGAAGCAAGAAAATTTGCAGAACAACTAAAAAACAGACAGAGAGAGGAAGATATGTCTTTGGCTTGGCTTCGCGGACGAAGATTTATGGAGGGGGTAAAAAGTCCACGTCAGCTGCAGGCTCGTTTGTGGCTGACAAGTCCGACACGGTTGCAGCGGTTGCAGGCGAAAATTGGTTGGTTGGGGTTGGGTGTTGGGTTTTTCCTCCTTTGCCTTTTGTCAGTGAGGTGGGCTCTGCGGTCTTCTTCAAAGGAGGTTGCTGCCCGCCAAACTGTGAGGCGCCAAGATGCACGGTTTGAGGCGTTATCAGCCCATTGGCGGTGATCAATGTGGCAGGCACCAAGAGATTTCTTTAGGCAGTCCTTGAAGATATGTAACGAGAACAAAAATGACCACAAACTATATGTATGTGTGTATGTATATATATAAAAAAATAGAATATAGGTAAGAACTAAGAAGGGGAAGAAAGGAAGTATGGGGGGAATTAAGAGAGTGACTGTTGTTGTATATGAAAATTAAAATCTTTTCTGGGGGGTCTGGGTGGGGAAGAGTTACGGTCACTAAGAAATCAGTTGACGCTTGCGAGAGAATTCGCAAATCCAAATGGAGAGGGGAGATGTGGTCGCCCGACAAGGGACAAAGGGCAACTCAGGAAGGGGAGGGGATAGTGGGGTTAAAGAAATTTTAGATAGGAGAATAAGGGAAATATTTTATGTTTTAGACATGTTGTCTTATAATGTGTTCAAAAAAAGAAAGCAGAAATGGATAAGAAGGAAAGGTGATGATGAGGAAAGATAAACAAAGTATGAAATGGCTATGTTGAACTATATGACTTTAAATATTAATGGAATACATAACCAAATCAAAAGGAAGAAACTGCTAAATTTACTGAAAAAAGAAAAAATTGATATAGCATTCGTACAAGAAACACACTTAACTGAAGTGGAGCACAAGAAATTAAAGAGAGATTGGATAGGACATGTAACAGCAGTGTCATATAATTCAAAAGCTAGAGGAGTAGCTATATTAATCAGTAAAAATGTACCAATCAAAATAGAAGAGGAAATAATAGATCCAGCAGGGAGATATGTAATGATAAAATGTCAGATATATTCGGAGTTGTGGAATTTACTCAATGTATATTCACCTAACGAAGAAGATCAAAAATTTATGCAAGATTTTTTTTTAAGATAGCAGACACGCAAGGGAACATACTAATAGGAGGGGATTTCAACCTTAATTTGGATTCAAACATGGATAAAACTGGGAAAAAAATTAACAGAAAGAACAAAGTAACTAAATTTATAATTAAATCGATGCAAGAAATGCAACTTTTGGATATATGGTGGAAACAACACCCAAAGGAAAAGGAATATTCATATTATTTGGGTAGACATAAAACATACTCAAGAATAGACCTATTCCTGTTATCAGCTCGCATGCAAGACAGAGTTAGGTAAACAGAATATAAAGGTAGAATATTATCGGACCACTCAACCCTGATATTGATAATAGAGTTAGGGGACATCCCTCCAAGAATGTATAGATGGAGATTAAACTCCATGCTACTTAAAAGGCAGGATTTTAGAGAATTCATTGAACGACAATTTAAAATGTACTTTGAAATAAATACGGAATCAGTGAAAGATAAGTTTATACTATGGGACGCAATGAAAGCGTTCATCAGAGGGCAAATAATAAGTTAAGTAACCAAGATGAAGAAGGACTACAATCAGGAAACAGAGCAGTTGGAAAGGGAAATAACAAATATAGAAAAAGAATTAGCAATGAAGGAAGACACAACTAAAAGAAGAGAATTGGCAGATAAAAGAATAAAATATGAAACACTACAAACATATAAGGTGGAGAAGAACATAATGAAGACAAAACAGAAATATTATGAACTAGGAGAAAACTAGCTTAAGACAGAACAAACTAAGAGAATGGTATTGGCATCAAGGAAAAAAGACAAGCAAATCACATATAATCCAACGGAGATTAATGAAAACTTCAGAGAATTCTACAAACAATTATATCAAACTGAAAACGAAGGGAAAGAAGACAAAATAGATGAATTTTTAACTAAAATTGAACTAGCGAAATTACAAACAGAGGAACAAAATAAATTAACAGAACCATTTGAAATAGTAGAAATACAAGAGATAATAAAAAAACTACCAAATAATAAAACACCAGGAGAGGATGGATTCCCAATAGAATTCTATAAAACATTTAAATATTTATTAATTCCTCCCCTCCTGGAAGTAATTAACCAGATTGATAAAACACAAAGCTTACCAGATTCATGCAAAACAGCAATAATTACAGTAATACCAAAGACAGGGAAAGATCCACTCGCACCAGCGTCAGATAGACCAATATCTTTACTTAACTCAGATTATAAGATAATAGCTAAACTATTAGCAAACAGATTAGCCGACTATGTACCAAAAATAGTAAATCTAGACCAAACTGGATTTATTAAAAAAAGACGAACAACAGACAATATCTGTAAATTTATTAACTTAATTCATGCAGTAGAAGGAAATAAAGCTCCAACAGTAGCGGTTGCTTTAGACGCAGAGAAGGCCTTTGACAGAGTAGAATGGAATTATTTATTCAAAGTACTACAAAAATTCAGCTTACCAGAGAAATATATTAATTGGATTAAAGCATTATATAAGGGGCCATTGGCAAAAGTGACAGTAAATGGATATATATCAAAACAATTTAACTTAAGCAGATCAACAAGACAGGGATGGCCACCTTATTGTTCGCATTAGCCATAGAACCACTGGCAGAATTGATAACAACAGAAAATAAAATAAAAGGGATAAAAATAAAAGACAAGGAATATAAAATCAGTTTATTTGCAGATGACGTTATAGTATACTTAACAGAACCAGAAATATCAGTAAAAGAATTACATAAGAAATTAAAGGAATATGGAGAAGTGTTGGGGTACAAGATTAACGCAAATAAAAGTGAAGCAATGCCAATGAATAATGCGGATTTCTCAAAATTTAAAAAAGAATCACCATTCAGATGGCAAACGCAAGCAATGCGATACCTAGGTATACAAATAAATAAAAACCTCGACCATCTATATAAACTCAATTATTATCCACTAATGAAAAAATTACAAGACGACTTAGAGCATTGGAAAGACTTACCACTAACACTGATAGGAAGGATAAACTGTATTAAACTGAACAATACCTATTTCAGGCATTGCCAATACACTTGACAGAGAAATTCTTCAAGGAGTTAAAGAAAATAATAAGGAATTTTTTATGGAAAGGGGGGAAACCGAGGATAGCACTAGATAAATTAACAGAATGATATAAACAAGGAGGCTTACAACTGCCAAACTTTAAAAATTATTATAAGGCCGCACAATTAAGATTGTGCTATCAGATTTTTATCAAACAAGGGAAAAACCAGATTGGACCAGATTAGAACTAGATAAAATAGGGGAGAAGATACCTGAACATATATTATATAAATGGGATGAAAAATTGGTACAACATAGGAATTCTCCAGTATTACATCATCTGCTCAATATTTGGAAGAAGATTCATGTAGAAAGGAATAAAACAAATTACCAACTTCCAAAACTAATACTGACGCAAAATCAGCTAATCCCTTTTACAATAGATAACCTTTCCTTTAGAGAATGGGAGAAAAAAGGGATCAAAAGAATAGAAAATTGTTTTTCGGGAAATAAATTATTATCCTTTGAACAAATGAAGGATAAATATAATATAATACAATGTTGGCATACTACCAACTGAAATCCAACTTGAAGGACAAATTGGGAAGCAGTCTGAGGTTACCAGAGGGAAGTAATTTTGAAATATGTGATTACAGACACAATGATAATCAAAAGATTTGTAACAAACATGTATATTAAACTACAAGAAAAGGGGGGCGTGGCAAGATGGCGTAAGGAACAGACGTGCCTTCCAGTCCTCTCCTGACTCTGACTTATTGTTTTGTCTTTAAGTGCCCGTTAAAACTTTTTTAAAAAGTTTATAAATAGTATGAGGTGTTGAATTAATACCTAATGGTACATTTGTTAAAAAAAAAAGTAAAAGGAAACATCAACAGATTGTTAAAAAATTATATTTTCCAAAATTATCTGAGCCTGCTTGTTTACAAAAAGCCACGACTCAGCGTGAAATGGATCCAGGAAAAGAAGCGAAGAATTCGCCCTTGGAGCTCCATTCTGATTCCGTAAGTCTTTCTGAAGATCGTTTTCAGCTGCCTTTAGAACAAAGGGCTGGCCGGATGCCAGTATTTCAAACAACGTCTACTGAGACTTTGACTACTGAATTAGCTGGGGCGCCACCAGTTGGAGATATACCATCAGTTATAACAGCTCTTCCAGATACTGACGTAACAAAGCTTTTAAAGGAGGTTTGGATCAAAGATAACCCTGATCATCAGCCTCCTGATACTTCTGGGGAGTCTGTGACAGGGGCTCTTACACGGAATCAAATTGCAAGAAAAGCTACTAAATTAAAAGAAGGGATAGAAGGTCCTCTGATTCCACAAGAACAGCAGGATCCCACCATGTTTGGATCTACTGATGTTGATATACTTTTCAAGAGTCTTGAACATAAGATATTTTCTTCAATGATGCATTTAGGAGATTCTATGAATAATTTTACTTCTAAGATTAATGCATTGTGGATGTCAATACTCAACAGATGGCTGATTATGGAGCTTTTAAAGTCGAAACTATTGAAAGACTTGAGATGTGTGATCAAGGATTATCTGATGTACAAGATCAATTGCAAGATGTGAATAAAACAATTGAAATGCTACAGATTCAGAATAAAGATTTAGCAAAAAAGGTTGATTATTTGGAGAACCAATCTAGACGGAATAATGTGAAAATTGTTGGCTTGCCAGAAGGCATAGAAGGATCAGATCCAAGAAAATTTTTCACTGAATGGATTCCACAAGTGTTGGGACAAGATAAGTTTCCTGAAGGTTTAATATTGGAACGGGCTCATAGAGCTTTGAGAAGGAGACCTTTCTCAGGACAGAATCCAAGACCTGTTCTGGTTCGCTGTTTAAATTACTGTGATAGAGAGACTATTTTACATATGGCTATTAGAAATGCACAGCAAAACAGATCTCCTTTGATGGTTCAGAGTAATCATGTTTTCTTCTATCTGGATTTGAGTCAGGAAATTATGTTTCAATGACGTGAATTTAATTCTGTGAAAGAATTATTGTGGAAAAAAGGATATAAGGCAACATTTAGATACCCTGCGGTACTGAAGATTTTTCAGGATGGATATCAACCAAAGTTCTTTGATAATCCTAAAGAAGCTATGGATTTTGCTCAGTCTTTACCAATTATGCAATTCCAGGAATGACGTAGTCCTCCACGGTCTCCTCCAAAGAGGGCAGAGCTGCAAGAAGGGAATTTGATTTCTGGAAGAAATGGAAGAAACGGTGGTCGCAATGGCAAAGGAAACTCATTTAATAGATAAGGAACATTTGAAACTCAAACGTGAATGGGTTGGGCACGTTTTTTATTCTTCGTTTAATTCTAAGGCAAAAGGTGTGGCAATTTTGGTACATAAGAATCTACCATTTTAGTTACAGAGTGAAGAGAAAAATGGTGGAAGATTATTAAAATTAAATTGAACAATCTTTAATGAGGCATGGACTTTGCTTGATGTTTATGCTCCTAATGTTGAGGATACAGCTTTTGTTGTGGATATGTCTTTATTACTTGGACAATCGAACTCTAATGTGATGTTGGGGGAGATTTGAATGTGGTGTTGGAGCCTTTATTGGATAAGTACTCAAGAGTAATTAAGAAGTCTAAGATGGCAATCCAAGTGATTAATATGATGGCAGATTTGAATTTAATTGATATTTGGCGAAGAGTTAATTCTACAGAGAAAGATTTTTTTTTATTCCTCACGACACAATTCTTTTTCTAGAATTGATTATTTTTTAATATCAGCACATTTGCAGGATAGGGTTACATCTGTGGAGTATAAGGCTAGATTGGTTTCGGATCATTCATTATTATTATTAGAATATTTGAGTTCACAAGATGTTCAGAAAGCTTCAAGATGGAGATTTAATACTATGCTATTACGACGCGAATTTAATTCTGCGAAAGAACGGTTGTGGAAAAAAAGACATAGGGCAACATTTAGGTATTCTGCGGTACTGAAGATTTTTTAGGATGGAAATTAGCCAAAATTCTTTGACAATCCTAAAGAGGTTATGGACTTTGCTCAGTCTCTACCAATCATGCAGTTTTAGGAACGATGTAGTCCTTCAAGGTCTCCAAAGAGAGTAGAGATGTAAGGTGGGATCCAGATTTTTAAAAGAAATGGAAGCAATGGTGATCGAAGTGGTAACATTGATTTAAAAAAATAAATCTTTTATCTTTTTTTTTAAAAGAGTTTAAATAGTTTAAATAATGATGATAGTTTAATGAAATGGGAGTTGGGAGAGGGAACTGGGTGGGCACTAGTTTCCAGAAGTCATCAGCTACCTGTGAGTTGTCTCACACCCAATATTTTGGGGGAGTTACCGCTTTGGGCGGTTTAAACAGGAGGAGGTAGTTGTGACCTCCGACCTGTTTTTTTTCTTTTTAATTTTTGGGTTAAGAAGTGAAGAGTTTTTTTAATTATTTTTTTTAAATAAATATTTTTTTTTAACTCTTTTTGTTTTCTGATTGTAATTGAGAGGGAATTAGGAGGTTTTTTTCTCTCCTTTTTTTTCTTTTTATTTTGGGGGGGGATTTTTTCTCTTTTTTCTTTCTTTTTTAAGAGGATGATGTCACAGAAGATAATAAGTCAAAAATTGAGGATGTTGAATTAGATGAAGAGGAAGATGAAGGGAAAGGTGATAAGAAGAGAAAGAAGAAAATTAAGTACAAATACATTGAGGGAGAAGAGTTTAATAAAATTAAGTTAATTTCGATAGAGAATTTTGAAGATGTTATAAATGAAGAATATGGAGAATTTTATAAGAGTTTGAACTTTTTTTTCTTTTTTTTATATAAGGGGAGGGGAAGGGAATAAAAAGTTTATCTGATTGTTTTTCTAAGGGATGTTTTTGTTCTCTCGATGAATTATAAAGGAAACTTGGTATTAATGGAAATTCTGTATTTATGTATTATTAATTATGATTTTTTGTATAACAGATATGTGGTTGATATATGATTTTAATATTAGAACTTAGTTTTCAAGTGGATTTCATTTGTTAAATACATGTATTATGTTTGATTTAAATATATGTTTAAGGGTATTATTTTAGCATTGATTTTTTTTGTTGTTAGTAATTTTTTTTGTTGTTAAGTTTTATCTTTTTTTGTAAGTGGGGTTTTTTATTTTATTTACAACATTGTTAATTAATTCTTCACTCTTTATTTTGGGGGGAGGGTTGGACTAATTTTAAATTAGATGATTAATGTTGTGTTATAATTATTGGGGGGGTTAATTTGTGTAGTTTAATGATGTAGTATTCTAATTTTTATTATCTTATTTTTTATTATTTCTTTAAATGTAATTTTTATTTTATTCATGTCATAAAATTTTAAATAAAGTTTAAAAATAACTACAAGAAAAGGAGAATGAGGAAACAAATGGTAAAACTAAACAAAAATGGGAACAAGATCTAAACATAAAGATAAAGAAGGAAACAAGGGAGAAATGCTCAGGAACTATGAGAAATACAATAAATACGAGGTTACGTATGATACACTGGCAATATATTACACCTCAAAAGTTAAATAAGTGGGACCCAACAGTATCTGACAGATGTCTTCGCTGTAAAAAGGAAATGGGAACAACAATTCATGCAATTTGGACATGTGAGAAAGTGGAAAAATTTTGGGAAGATCTAAACCAGATATTAAATAAAATCACAAAACGCAATATTCCAAAAAACCCAGAGATCTTCCTCCTAAGTAACATAAAAAACAAAGAATTTGGACTTGATTTAGATGGTGCACAAAAAAGATTTGTTAGGATAGCCCTAGCTGTAGCAAAAAAATGTATTATGTCAGCCTGGAAATTAGAAGATAACTTGAGAATACAACAATGGTATATAGAAATGAATAAATGTATTCCATTAGAAAAAATAACATATAATTTAAGAAATAACATTACAATATTTGGACAAATATGGGAGCCATACATGAAACATAATAGAGAAAACCTACCGGGGACAACTACCACCTAAAATGACAGAAGGAGAAGAGAATGAAAAGAACTGACTCAGTGGAATTTCTTGTTTATTTTTATTGAGTGACAACATTGTTTGATGGGTTTAATGTATCTTATTTTCTGAACTTTAAATAAATGGGAGGGGAGGTAGGGAGGGAGGGAGGGGAGGAGGGAAGGGGGGGAGAAAACGACACTGTATATATTCAAGAAGGAAAATGTATGTATCTTGATCAATATGGTTTATAGTGTGAAAAATAAAAAATTTAAAAAAAAAGAAATACTGCAACAGAAAGAAGATGGAATACAGGTAAGAATTGTATTGGGGATGTCTCAGAATAAACTTTGAAAATGATGGTAATGCTCATTTGTGGAAAGAAACAGTGTTAAAATTTCTGTCCATGACCTAAAATGAAAGTTTAAAGAATTGAAACAAAGTTCCCTTGTAAAAGGATTGTTCGAGAGTAGGAGACAAAAAAATTGGAATAATGAATGTGTTATCAAATTGGACGGAATTTAGTTACACAAAAATTATTGGAATAGAGCCAAAGGGTCTTCAACCTGAAATGATAACTGTGTTTGTCTTTTAACAGATGCAGCCTGGTTTCTAGCATTGAAAATACAAGAGACACAAATAAATTAGTGGCAAATGATATTCACACAGGCAAATGTGAGGTCATCTACCTTGGATCAAAGTTGGTTACACTGACGAAAATAGGATTGGTTCCCTAGAAATCAGTACTTGTCAATGTGCTAATAAATCAAAGTCCAGTGTTAGACCTCAAATTTATGAGGAGGAATTAGAATGAATTTGTTCAGCATGTTTTTTTGCCAGGCTGTGAAACATGTCAGCTAATTGAATCCTTTGAATTCTCCATACTGGAGACATTTAAGGAGAAACGAGATAATTGTTATAAATATTAGGGAATTAAGGGTCTGGGGAACTTGCACAGAGGAAGAGATGAAGCCTGGGACAGATCAACCATGATCATGTTGACTGGTGGGGAAGGCTAGGGTGGCTAAGTGGCCTATTCCTGCTCTTATTTTCTTGTGTTCTTATGCCCTTGTTAGGGTTAATGTTGACCAATACTTCAGACAAAAATATGTTGCACTTGCTCCCCATCAGGGAGAAGGACCAGGCTGAAACTAACTTCCAGTTATCTCTCTGCAGATGAAAGATACTGATTTTTTAAAAACTATTTATAATTAAATGTTTGAAGTGACCACATCTGAGGGTCCAAGAGTAGGAGTAAATGCCCTAGGGTATGGTCAGCATCTCATTGTATCATCTGTGAAACAGTTGAGTTCTTAAAACTTGAGGTACTGGATACAAATTGCCAGATTTTCAGGATTGTATTGTATTTCAGCCAGAGGGTAACAAATCTGTGGAATTCATTGCCACAGATGTGCTGTGGAGGCCAAGTCATTGGATGTATTTAAACCTGAGGTTGATAGGTTCTTGATTCCTTTTTTTAATTAGACGTATATCACGGTAACAGGCCATTTTGGCCCACGAGTTTGTGCTGCCCAATTTCCACCCAATTAACCTACACCCCTAGTATGTTTTGAATGATGGGAGGAAACCGGAGCCCCCAGGGAAAACCCACACAGACATGGGAAGAATGTTCCGACTCCTTACAGACAGTGCGGGATTCGAACACTTGTCCCGATAACAGGTGCTGTAAAGGCGTTGCGCTAACTGCCCACTCGTAAAGGTGTCAAAGGGTACAGGGAGAAGGCAGGACAATGGGATTGAGAGGAAAAATACATCAGCCATAATTCCAATGGTGGAGCTGACTAAATGAGCCAAATGGCCTAATTCTGCTCCCACGTCTTATAGTTTTGTTTTCTTCTGAACAGCTTAACCACATGACAATCATGGAAAAGTACAAGAACCATCCATTCTGCCCAATAATCCTGTCCATTGTATATGTTCCATACAAACATCTTCATAAAACCCACCAACATATTGTTCTATTAAACCAGTGGTTGTCAGCTTTTTTCCCCACTCACATACCACCTTAAGTAATCCATTACTAACCACAGAGCATCCATGGCATCCTATGCTATACATTGTACAAATGTCTCCCTCATGTGCTTGTTCAGCACCCTAAATACATTAACGTCATTTGCTTTTGAAAACTTCAATAACAACAATTATACATGCAGGAAAGATGAGCTAGCTAAAATGAACTGGCAAACTAGTCTGTGGAAATGGACGGTCAAGCATTTATAGAAATACTTCCAAAAACAAAGAGTGGATGTATTTCAATAAGAAAGAAAATTTCCAAAGGAACCATGGTTAACTAGAAAAGTTAAAGAGTGACAGGCTTAATGATAAAACATACAGTTGCACAAAGACAAGCAGCAGATCAGAGGGTTGGGCAGATTATATATAAAAAATAAATGATAAAGTTAAATAAGAGAGAAAAACTAAAGCACAAGATAAAGTGAACTGGAAATGTAACAAGAATTCTTGTAAATATCTTAAAGTATCGCAAACAGAGGAACCACTGACATGGTCTTTGCCCTCAGACAGCTCCAAGAAAAGTGCAGAGAACAAAACAAAGGACTCTACATCACCTTTGTTGACCTCACCAAAGCCTTCGACACCGTGAGCAGGAAAGGGCTTTGGCAAATACTAGAGCGCATCGGATGTCCCCCAAAGTTCCTCAACATGATTATCCAACTGCACGAAAACCAACAAGGTCGGGTCAGATACAGCAATGAGCTCTCTGAACCCTTCTCCATTAACAATGGCGTGAAGCAAGGCTGTGTTCTCGCACCAACCCTCTTTTCAATCTTCTTCAGCATGATGCTGAACCAAGCCATGAAAGACCCCAACAATGAAGACGCTGTTTACATCCGGTACCGCACGGATGGCAGTCTCTTCAATCTGAGGCGCCTGCAAGCTCACACCAAGACACAAGAGAAACTTGTCCGTGAACTACTCTTTGCAGATGATGCCGCTTTAGTTGCCCATTCAGAGCCAGCTCTTCAGCGCTTGACGTCCTGCTTTGCGGAAACTGCCAAAATGTTTGGCCTGGAAGTCAGCCTGAAGAAAACTGAGGTCCTCCATCAGCCAGCTCCCCACCATGACTACCAGCCCCCCCACATCTCCATCGGGCACACAAAACTCAAAACGGTCAACCAGTTTACCTATCTCGGCTGCACCATTTCATCAGATGCAAGGTTCGACAATGAGATAGACAACAGACTCGCCAAGGCAAATAGCGCCTTTGGAAGACTACACAAAAGAGTCTGGAAAAACAACCAACTGAAAAACCTCACAAAGATAAGCGTATACAGAGCCGTTGTCATACCCACACTCCTGTTCGGCTCCGAATCATGGGTCCTCTACCGGCACCACCTACGGCTCCTAGAACGCTTCCACCAGCGTTGTCTCCGCTCCATCCTCAACATCCATTGGAGCGCTCACACCCCTAACGTCAAGGTACTCGAGATGGCAGAGGTCGACAGCATCGAGTCCACGCTGCTGAAGATCCAGCTGCGCTGGATGGGTCACGTCTCCAGAATGGAGGACCATCGCCTTCCCAAGATCGTATTATATGGCGAGCTCTCCACTGGCCACCGTGACAGAGGTGCACCAAAGAAAAGGTACAAGGACTGCCTAAAGAAATCTCTTGGTGCCTGCCACATTGACCACCGCCAGTGGGCTGATAACGCCTCAAACCGTGCATCTTGGCGCCTCACAGTTTGGCGGGCAGCAGCCTCCTTTGAAGAAGACCGCAGAGCCCACCTCACTGACAAAAGGCAAAGGAGGAAAAACCCAACACCCAACCCCAACCAACCAATTTTCCCTTGCAACCGCTGCAATCGTGTCTGCCTGTCCCGCATCGGACTGGTCAGCCACAAACGAGCCTGCAGCTGACGTGGACTTTTTTACCCCCTCCATAAATCTTCGTCCGCGAAGCCAAGCCAAAGAAAAAAAGAAAGAAAAATTGAGTGAGCATTTTTTTCTGAAGGAAAGTGAGATCAGGAATTAATGTTGAACAATAGGGAGATTGCAGATGAACTAAACAGGAATTGGTCTTCACTATATTAAAAAAAAAGTAAGTAACATCACTAAAATATCTTTAAATTAGGAATGGAAGGAAGAACTCTGGAAAATTACAATGACCAGGGCAGTATTACTGAGCAAGTTGATGGAGCAATGGGCTGATCTCCACAATCTGGTGAAGCAGCTACTGAAATACTTGATGCATTGGTTTTAATTTTTCCAAAATTCTCCAAATTCAAGGAAGCTCCCATTTTGTCAGAAGATGGGTCCATTATTAAGGGAGACAGACAGGAAACTGCAGACCACTTAGTATCATATCTGCCAGATGCCAATAATTTTTAGATGTACCCTTATAAAATTTAAAGCTAAAAGGCAAAGTCAACACATGGTTTTGTGAAGAGGATATGATATTTGACCAATTTAATGGTATTCTTTCTCATATGCTCTGTGAATAAAGGGGAAGTGATAGATCTACCAAGAATGCATTTGGTAAAGGGCAGCACTTTAATAAAAGCTCATGAAATTGATGGCAAGACACTGGAATGGCTAACAAGGAGCAGAAAGAAACTATAAGTGAGTCCTTTTGGCTGGTAAGATGTAACCAATATTGTGCCAGAGGAGCCTTAACTTTTACAATGGATAAAAATGACTTGGAGAAGCATTTGAAGATATGACACCTAAATTTGCTGATGACACATCCATGATGCACGGCTTGATTTATGTGAAGAAACAGGAGAAACTGGCATGGTTCTCCTTAGTACATGGGCATGGATGTTTTTGAAATTTTGGAGCATTTTGTTAGATTAAATGGAGAGTGACCATTTTTCCACTTGAATAAGAGGGGTAGATAGAGAGATTAGGTTTAAAATTGACAAAAGGGTGAAAGGGAAGGTGGAGATTTCCTTAAGCTCACTGAGTTGTAATAAGATCATAAGATATAGGAGCAGAGATAGGTCATTCAACCCATTTTGTCTGCTCCACCATTCCATCATGACTTGATCCATTCTCCCAGTGATCCCCACTCCTCTGCCTTCTCTCCATAACCTTTGATACCCTGATCATTCAGATACCTATCAATGTCTGCCTGAAATACATCCAATGACCTGGCCTCCACAGTCACCTGCAGCAGTAAATTCCAGAGGATTCACAGCTCTCTGGCAAAAAAAATCCTTTGCATCTATTTTAAATAGATGCCCTTCAATCCTGCCCTCTTGCCTTTAACTCCCCAACCATGGGAAATAACTTTGCCACATCTACTCTGTCCAGGCCTTTCAACATTCAAAATGCTTCTGAGGACCCCCCCTCCCCCACCCATTGTTCTGAATTTCAAGGAGTACAGTCCAAGAGGTCTCAAGTGTTTCCCATATGCTAATTCCTTCATTCCAGAAATCATTTGTAAATCTTCTCTGAACCCTTTCCAATGCCAGCACATTCTTTTTTAAATAAGGAGCCTAAAACTGGACACCCTACTCCCTGAGGCTTAATCAGTGCCTCAACATCACATCTCTGCTCTTATATCCTAATCCTCCAGATATGAATGCCAATATTGCATTTGCCTTCTTCACCATTGACTCAACCTAGAGGTTAACCTTTAGTGTATCCTGCACAAGGACTCCCAAGTTCCTTTGCACCGCCAAATTTTGAATTTTCTCCCCATTCAAATAATAGTTTTCCCTTTTATTCCTTCTGCCAAACTGCATATGGTTTCCAACATTGCATTCCATTTGCCACTTCTTTGCCCATTTTCCTAATCTATGTCTCTCTGCAGCTTCTCCATTTCCTCATCACTACCTGCACCTCCACCTATCTTTGTACATCTGCAAACTTAGCCACAAAGCCATTTACTCTGCAATCCAAATAATTAATGTACAACGTAAAAACACTGAGCCCTGTGGTACACCACTGGTGACCAATAGCCAACCAGAAGAGGTTCCCTTTATTCCCATTCTCTGTTTCCTGCCGATCAGTCAATGGTCTACTCATGTCAGTTTCATTCATGTCATTCCATGGGCTCTCATTATGTTAAGCAGCCTCTTGTGTGGCACCTTGTCTAATGCCTTTTGCAAGTCCAAACATAGAACATCCACTGCAGGTCCTTTGCCTCTCCTGCTTACAGTTTCCTCAAAAAAATTGCTGTAGGTTTGTCAAGCAAGATTTTCTCTTAAGGAAACCCTGCTGAATTTGGTCTATCTTGTCATACATGTCCAGGTACTCCGTAACCTCATCCTTGACAAACAATTTCCCGACCACTGATGTTAGACTCACAGGTCCATAATTTCCTTTCTACTGCCTCCCTCCCTTTTTAAATTGCAGAGTGGCCTTTGGAATTTTCCAGTCCTCTGGAACCATGCCAGAATCTATTGAGTTGTGGAAGATCATTACTAATGGCTCCACAATCTCTATAGCTACTTCTTTCAGAACTCAAGGGTGATTTTCATCTGGTTTGGGAGACTTATCTACCCTTAGACTTTTCAGTTTCCCAAGCATCTTCTCTTTGGTGATTGTGACTGCACTCACTTCGCTTCCCTGACACCCTTGAAGGTCCACTTTGTAGTGCACGTCGAAAGAATCAAAGGCTTGTTGATCCAAACCAAGGCTTTTATTAACCAAAAGACTGGAGCGTATCACATGTAGGTCAACCAGTCCAGAATGATCTGGGTCTGGCTAGGAGCATTTTATGACCTGCCAGTAGGCGTGGCTACATTCTCAGCCAATTACACCCATCCTATACTACAATATACACATATATACATCGGTGATAGAATCTGTACTATCACACCACTATACTACTAATGTCTTCCACATGGAAGGCTTATGCAAAATAAGGAACTACTCATTCAGTTCCTCTGGCTTCTTCTTGTCTCCCATAATAATTTCTCCAGCGTCATTTTCTATCAGTCTGACATCTACTGTTGCTTCTCTTTTTAATCTTAATATACCAATACTTTTAAAAAGCTTTTACTATTTGATATTTCTTAGCTCTCCTCTTTTCAAAGTTCACCTTTTCCTTCCTAATGACATTCTTAGTTGTCTTTCATAAGTTTTTAAACATTCTCATTCCTCTATCTTCCCACTAATTTTTGCTTCCTTGTATGCCCTTTTTTTTTGCCTTTACGTTGGCTTTGACTTCTCTTGCCAGATTGCACTATCTGAAAATCTGTTGAAGCAGATGTACTATCTTTCAAAAGATAATTGTATAAATAGTTGAGGTGAAAAATATCCAGATTTATAAGAGCGGGGAAGTGAGCACTGGATAGTTCTTTCAAGGAGCCATTTATAGGTATGTTAGACTGAATGGCATCCTTTAGTGCTGTAATGTTTTATGATTTGATCAAGTCTGTCTCCTGCACATTTAAAATTGGTGAATTAAACTGTTAACTGTAGACTGTTGATTGCAACAGACCTACAAGCAATTCTAAAAATGGGTTGTATGATCGTGGAGCCTTCACCTCTGTTGATGGCTGATTCAATTCATTTTCCTCAGCTCATCTATTGATTTCATCATTTTAAATGCAAAGGTGCTACTTATCGGGAGAGATGCAGAACATTTATCTGCTATGTTGGGATGTACTTTATCAAACAACTCTAGAAACTCTTACACAATGTCTGGTGAAGAAACATTTTGTTACAGATTTCTTCACCAATAAAGAATATCCTCACCATCTCACAGATACCCCAAAATAATCACAACCACATTTGATAAAATTCCATGAACACTGGATATTAAAAGTTCCATATAAAGTACAGGAATAAAGGTCCTCACCACTTAAGAATGGTCCTTCAGTCACAACTCTCCATATCTCTAAATTCTGCCAAGAGTCCAAAAATCAATAAGTCACTGTATTGGGTGGATTCATAAAGCCCCTGTGATTGAGTATTGGATTTCCCCTTCACATGTCCCTTATTCCTGAAAGTATGCATGGTAACATCACCACCTACAAGTTTCCTTACAATCACACATCATCTGTTCGAAATTCTGTTTTAATTTTAAAAATTTTAATTTACATTTTTAATTTTTTTTAAATTATACATACAGCATGGTAACAGGCCATTTTGACCAATGAGCCTGTGCCGTCCAATTACACCCAATTGACCTACAACACCTGGTATGTTTTTTGAACAGTAGAAAGAAAATGGAATGTTTCCCCCCCCCCCCCATGGGAAAACCAGACAAACACAGGGAGAATGTACAAACTCTTCACAGACTGCGTGAGATTCTAACCCAATCTCGATCGCTGAGGCTGTAAAGCCGTTGTACTAACCGCAATGCCAACCATGCTGCCTAATGCTCATGTCTTCACTGTGCAAGAACATGAGGTGAGATGGGTGCTTAGAGCAGTGAACCCAAGGAAAGCTGCTAGCCCCGATGGCGTGTCAGGCAGGGTGCTGAAGGAGTGTGTGAACCATCTCTCTGAGGTCTTCATGAAGATTTTCAACAGGTCCCTGTCAAAATCTATCATTCTGCCATGCTTAAAGGCTGCTACAATCATTCCATTGCCTAAGAAGAAGGTCATCAAGGGCCTCAATGATTGTCATCCGGTTGCTTTAACACAGTGCTTCGAGAGGCTGGTTTTGCAGCACATTAAAGCGAGTCTCCCATTCACCTCCAATCAATACCAGTTTGCTTACAGGGCTAATAGGTCTACTGTGGATGTTATTGCCACTGTTCTTCACTTAACATTGACCCACTTAGAGCAACAGGGATACTATGTGAGGTTGATTTTTATAGACTTTACTTCTGCTTTTAATACTGCTATTCCAGGCAGACTGATTGGGAAACTTGCTGACTTAGGATTTTCCAGATCGATTTGTCTATGGATCTAGAGTGTTTTTTAACAAACCATTCCCAGACTGTAAAAATAGGCGCTTATTATTCCCCTACCCTCACACTGTGTGATGAGCCCAACGTTGTACTCTCTTTATACCTATGGCTGCTTCTCCATGTATTCCTTTAATACCATCATAAAATTTACATATGACATGACTGTGGTTGGGCTCATTTCAAGGAGCAATGAGTCAGCCTATAGGGATGAAGTCCACAGACTGTCAGTGTGGTGCTCGGAAAACAATCTGGTATTGAATTCCTTGAAGAAGAATGAGTTTGTAAATGTATTTTAGGAGGAACAGCTTGGCCCCAGCTCCATTGTATATTAATGGGGACTGTGTGGAAAGGGATAAAACTTTCAAGTTCCTGGGAACTTTCTTTGTTAATACCACTGCTAGAGCCAAGAAGGCATCTCCATTTCGTGACAATCCTTAGGAAAATTAATCTACAGGAGAAGTTATTGATGTCCTTCTATCACTGCTCTATTGAAAGCGTGCTGACTTACTGCGTTCCTGTGTGGTTTGCCAGCTGTACAGCAGCTGATAAGAAGGATCTTCAGAGGGTTATCAAGACAGCCCAGAAGATTGTTGAGTGTTCCTTGTCCCCTTTGGAAAATTTATTTCGATCTCGCTGTACCAGGAAGGCAGCCAATATCCTTAAGAATTCTACTCACCCAGACTATCATTTGTTTGACCTATTGCCCTCAGGTAGATGATTGAGGTCCATTAAGTCATGGTCGAAAAGACTCAAGTACAGTTTCTATCCCAGAGCCATTCAAGAATTAAACCCCACCAATTAGTGTATTGTGTTGTGTATTGTTTTAATGCTGCTTTTTTTTTCTTGTTTTTTTATATGCTCTTGTATGTTGTATTGTGAGTACCATGGTTGAGTTTTTAAACATTTGTTGCATTTTTCTTACATAATGACAATAAAGTACTTACTTATCACGATATGAATACTGGACCTCCATACCAACAGTACTGTTGAAGTATATGTAATGGACTGCAGCGATCCTTCTTAAAACACACTGCCTTCTCAAGGGCAGTTAGAATGGATGATAAATGACAGCCTTGCCAGCAAAAGCAATAAACTATTACAGATTTTTTTTATATAAAGGAATACACTCCAGATATTAGAAATCATTCAAAGTATCTGATCTCCTTTGATCCCTCAGAATCCTGTTTCAATGATCTTAAATCAGATTTTCCTTAATTCCAGATAACATAGGGCCAACTTATTCAAGTTATTCTCAAAGATAACTCTTTCATTCCAGATTTCAATGTTTTGCTCCTTCATTACAAAGTCTTTAAGACAAGAATTCTCTTGCTTAGAAATGGAATCCAGCACTGAGTATATTTATCGGGTTGTGGTTGAACATCTGCACACCCAGCCAAGTGGTCTTTCATGTCGAGAAATGCAGAAAGAATTCTTTTCACATGTATGGGAATACATGATAAAAATAAAAATGTTGTGAGACTTTTTAATTATCTGATTAGAAAGATCCTCCAATCCCTCTATAAACATACATATAATAGCAGCTCATAATTTTAAAACATTACTTTTTTCCCACTGAAGTGAATAACCATGTTTTTTTTATCTACATGGCTTTGGTTCATCAGCAAACTTGGATTTAATCCTTTAATCCAGGTTATTAATAAGGATAAGAATTGGATTAAAATTTTTACCAATTATGATAAAAAATCATCAAATGTGAAACATGTTTGAATCCACAGAGACTGCCTGATCCACTAGGTATTTCCAACATTGTCATTTCAGTATCTGCAGGGTTGCTTTTAGAACAGAGAGCAGCACCAATCTTTGTGGGTCCTCACAAGTAACAGCCTTTCAGTCTGCAATGGATCCATTCATTCTAAGTGTTTACTGTCCTTCAACCAATCATCCATCCCTTCTTATGTAATGCCTGCGAGCATTTTGTGTATCAATATTTAATAGGGCACTTTATGAAAAGCCTTTAAAAATCTAGATATACTTCCTTGGGATTCCCCTTAAATACCTTGCAAATCACATGCTCAAAAAAATTGAAGATCCATCAAACAAGACTTCCCTTTCATAAAACCTTGTTAACTCTGTTCAGTCATATGATGTTCAAAATGCCCTGCTACCACTTCCTTAATAATGACTATTATTATGCCAACATCTTACGTTAAATGAAAAAAGCAATATTTCCTTTTTCTCTTTTTTTAATATACGGTGTATATATAGGGTAACTATCAATCTAGAATCTAGGAAATCCTTCAAATGCATCCAATATCACCTCTTTTAGAACTCCAGGAATCAAATGCTTAAGTTCAAGATATTTATTATGTTCTCCAGTACTTCTTTGTTCCTAACATTCATTACCTTAATACTCTTATTTTCACTGGATACTCCGATCATTTATTAGGTTTATAATGGGAAGAAAGGTACAAAATATTTAACATAGAACATAGACATTTGGGCATTTCATTATTTCTCCTCAATCAAGATCAAAGGGATCCATATTTATTTATTTTTAAAATTTAATTTAATTTAGACATACAGCACGGTAACAAGGCCCTTCTGGTCCACGAGCCCATGCACCCAAATACCCCAATTAACCTTAATGTTTTGAAAGGTGAGAGGAAACCAGAGTGACCAGAGGAAACCCATGCAGACACAGAGAGAACGTACAATCTCCTTAAAGATGCGCCAGATTCGAACCCTACTTGCTAATGCTGTGTAATAGAATTGAGCTAACCACAACGCTATCCATGCTATCTTTGATGCTCTTCTTACACATTTGTGATCATCTTACAGTCTGTTTTTTATACTTCTGGATAGTTTGTTCTTGTATTCCATTTTGTCCCACTCCAATTTTTTGTTATTTGATTGTTTCTGAACCTGACCCAGATAGGGAGTAGTATTGTACATATTATGTTTAAACTGGGCCTTATGCTTGGTGTAGATATGTGGGTCGAAGGGTCTGTACCTGTGCCATATTATTCTGTGTTTTAATACTTTTAAAAACATTTTTTTAATGCTATCCTTGCATCGTTAGGTATACATAAATGGATCATTTTTCCAACAAGAATTTTGTTTCTAGTTGGAAGGATATTTGTTGACAATTATAAGATATTTCTTCACTTGTTTTAGTGTTTCCCCCCCCCCCCCCCTTTCCCCTATATAATTAGCTTTATTTGAGCTGGGCTCTTTTCAGACACTTATATTACTAAAACTTGTGATAAAGCTCCATCATAATAGTCATTTTCCCAAGATGAACTCTCACAATGTGACTGAAAAACACTTGTTTTAGTCCTGTTCCAGATATGAAATTTCTGCAAATTATTTTATTGATTTAATTTGTCTCATGTATAATGAAGTGATGCGGTCCTTCTGCTGTTTACACAGGACATCTATATGCTTTTGATACATGAATTCAACATCTTCCTAAATGACACTATATCATTTGAAAGATCACAAGCTAGAAGTTTTCAAGAGTCAGTGTGGAATCTGGATTTTGTTTCCCCCAGAGGTTTTGAGTTCACCTTTGAACCTGTTTATCTGTCCACTGGGTATCCTCTTCCCACGCCACAGTGCAGAATAACATGTTTATTTCCAGTGTCAGATGTGGGCATTGGGAAAATGTAATCTGCACACAGGAACCAATTGAGTGTGACGACAGCTTCAATGCTGGGATCATTGGCCTTGGGGATGACTCTGATGTAGGTTCTTCTTGTCTTTCTAGTAGGATTTTGTAGAGTGAGCATTTCTGCAGTGTCCAGAAATGTTACCCAAACACACATACACCTTCCATCATTCCCACTCCAAAGGTTGGGATTATTCCACTTAGAGAGTCATAGAAGATGACCCAACCCTGCCAATACTGACCAAGTTGGCATTCTGAGCTAGTTACCTTCTAAGCCCTTCCTATCAACAATTCTCTCCAAGTGTTTGTTTTTATTGTATTGATACTTACCTTCCTCTGGCACCTCATTCCAGATATGGATATCCTCAGAGTGAAGTTCACCTCTAGGATTCCAAAGATGGAGGTGCTTATGCTCGGCAACAGCCATGAGGGGTTCCAGGATCCAAGGGAGCAGTGGACCAGTGCAAGGCACCAGCGTGGAGCTCAACAGCTGAGGGACTCTCACAGGCTGCGTGTGATTTAGAAAACTTGCAGCACAATACAGGCCCTTTGGCCCACAAAGTTGTGCTGAACATGACCCTACCTTAGAAATTACTAAGCTTTCCCACAGCCTCTATTTTTCTAAGATCCTGTACCTATCCAAATGTCTCTTAATGGACCCTAACATATCCGCCTTTGCTATCATTGCCAGCAACCAATTTCATGCACCCACCACTCTTTGCATAAAATTCTTACCCCTGACACCCCCTCTGTTCCTACACCCCAGCTCTTTAAATCCATGTCCTCTTGTGGTGACCATTTCAGCTCTGGGAAAAAGTCTCTGACTATCTACATGATCAATGCCTCTCTTCATCTTAAACCCCTCTATCAGATCACCCCTTATCCTCTGCTGCTCCAAGGAAAAAGGCCAAGCTAACTCAACTTGTTTTCAGAAAACATGCTCCCTAAAACAGGCAAATCCTTGTAAATCTCCTTTGCACTCTTTCTATGGTAGTGAGGTGACCAGAACTGCATACAGTACTCCAAGTGGGGTATGACAAGGGTCCTGCAACATTACCATTCGGCTCCTAAATCCACGATTAGTGAAGGCCAATACACCATATGCCTTCTTAACCATAGAATCAACCTTCCATATGCCTCTGATCCACCACACTGCCAATAGTCTTACCATTAATACTATATTCAACCATCATATTTGACCTACCAAAATGAACCACTTCACTCTTGTCTAGATTGAACTCCAACTGCCACTTTGCAGCCCAGTTTTGCATCCTATCAATGTCCCCCTGTAACTTCTGTCAGCCCTCCACATTATCTACAACACCCTCAACTTTTGAGTCATCAGAAAACTTACTAACCCATCCATCCACTTCCCCAACAGGTCATTTATAAACATCACGATAAGTAAGGGTCCCAGAACAGATCTCTGAGGAACACCACTGGTAACTGACCGCCATGCAGAATATTACCAATCTACAACCACTTTGCCTTCTGTGGGCAAGCCATTTATGGATCCACAAAGCTTTCTCCCCTTGGATGTCATGCCTTCTTACTTTCTCAATAAGCTTTGTATGGGGTAGCTCATGAAATGCCTTGCTGAAATCCATATACACTTCATCTACTGCTCTTCCTTCATCAATGTGTTTAGTCACATCCACAAAAAATTAAATCAGGCTCATAAGGCACAGCCTGCTTTCGACAAAACCATGTTAATTATTCTTAATCATGTTATACCTCTCCAAATGTTTCTCAATCCTGACTCTCAGGATCTTTCCATCGACTTACCAACCTCTGAAGTAAGACACACTGGTCTATAATTTCCTGGGCTATCTCTACTCCCTTGAATAAAGGAACAACATCTGCAACTCTCCAATCCTCTGGTATTTCTCCCGTCCTCATTGATGATTCAAAGATGATTGTCAGATGCTCAGCAATCTCCTCCTCACCTCCCACAGTAGCCTGGGGTTAATCTCATCTGGTCCTGGCGACTTATCCAACTTGATGCTTTCCAAAAGCTCCACCACATTCTCTCTCATAATATCTACATAGTCAAGCTTTTCAGTCTGCTGCATGTCATCACTACAATCACCAAGATCCTTTTCCATTGTGAATAATAAAGTATTCATTACCTCTGCTATTTCCTTCAGTTCCATACACACTTTCAAACTGTCACACTTTATAGGTCCTATTCTTTTACTTCTTATCCTTTTTTTTCTTCACACTTGTAGAATGCCTTGGGGTTTTCTTTTATCCTGTCCTCCAAGGCCTTCCTTCTCATGGCCCCTTCTGGTTCTCCTAATTTCCTTATTTAAGATTCTTCCTCTCTGCTTTATAACCTTCTCAATCTCGAACATTACCTAGCTCTCTGAACCTTTTGTAAGCTTTTCTTCCTGAGTAGATTTTTTACAGCATTTGTACACCATGGTTCCTGTACCCCACCATAACTTCCCTTTCTCATTGAAATGTACCAGAACTTCATACAAATATCCCTTAAAAATAGATACATCTCAAACCATCCATATGAGTGTGTCCTGTCTCTATCACCTCCCTCACATACTGTCACTGTGAACAAACCTCCTCTTCCCCAGTCTCTTCAGTTCAGTTCCCACCCCCCAACAATTCTCATTTAAACTCTCACCAGTAGCCTTAGTACACCTCCTCGCTAGGATATTGCCCCCCCCCCCTTGGATTCAAGTGTAACAAATCCTTTTTATACAGGTCCCACCTGCCCCAAAAGAGGTCCCAAAGTTCCAGAAATCTGAATCCCTGGTCCTCGCTCCAATCCCTCAATCACGTATTTATCCTCCACCACATTCCTATATTAATTGGTTCTTGGCACAAGCAGCAATCCAGAGATTACTACCTTTGCGGTCCTGCTTCTCAACTCCCTTCCTAACTCCCTACAATCTTGTTTTTCAGGACCTCTTCTCTTTTCCTACCTATGTCATTGGTACCAATAGGTACCACGACCTCTGGGGACCCACACAGGCTGTGGAAGACTGGCTCATGGGAACCTGAACCAGGATTCAAGAAAGCGATGAGGGCAAGAAGGGCTCCTGAAGGAGCGCTGGAGGCAAATTTAGGGACACTCAGTGTCTCGGAAAGGATTCTCTTTTGCTTGTCTCATATTGTAAGGGGCACCGGGCGACACTAATGGCAATTCTTTTTCTGCCTTACAGCAGGCAGAAGGCGATAACATATAATTTTACTTGTTCTGTACTATTACATGTACCCTGGAAAAAAGACTGTGAACATTCACTTTATCAACATGATTTTATAAACTTCTGGAAGGTCAGCCTTCATCTTACTATACGTGAGGGAAAAATGATCTTGCCAATTAACTTTTCCCAATGACTCAAGCCCTCCACTAGAGGCAACAAACATCTCTATAAATATCTCTTAACCCTCTCATTCCTTATCCTTGTCATCAGGGCTGGTGCAGGATGGCTTTGGTCAGGCCATACCCTACTTTTGGGGGCAGTGCCCTTTAATCCCTGTGACCCACGCCCCTTTTGGTGTACACATTCAATTCCCTCCTCTGTTTATGCCCAATACCATTTCACATTGACTCAGGTGACCCCAGGCTATCAGCAAATCCGCGCCGACCTATTGATACTCATCCTAAATTAATCCCAATGTGGAAGAACCCTCTCCACATTATCATCAGTAGCCTCTTTTTCCTGAAGATCCGGAGTGTCAATATTGGGGGGGCACGTGGTCTGGAAATCAATATTTGGGGGGGGGGGGGGGGGGCACGTGGTCTGGAAAATCAGCCGGGTACCGGGTTGGGACGTTGCAGCTCCAAGCAGCTGGAACACCCGAGCGCTGCGCGCCCCAGTCCAGGCGACCCACCTTCAATGCTGCGGGCTTGCACACCCGTGTTCAACCCCTTTCAGAAAAGTGAGGCAATGACTTCTGCGACTCTCGGTCCAGAAAAGGAACGGTCGCAGAGGGAGGGACGCAAACGTCAAGCCAACTTTCGAGTTGGTTGAAAGCGGAATGATTCTGCTCCCCCAGTAACTGGGAGTGGCAGTTGGGAATATAATCCATTCCAAACATAATGTAGTATCTTCATTCTTAGTTGTAAAGTTAAACGATCATCTCTGTTTATTCAGAACTGGTACTTGTTGAGTTAAACAAATGAGGGTGTATGGGCTGGCTGGTAATGTACTGCGTTCAATAATATGCAAATATCTCTTTGTCTTGCACCTAAACTCACAGCGAGTTACACTGCTGAACGGCGCTGGAACCCACCTGCAGTGTCAAATTTGTGCAAATTCCATAAAACCCTTGACTGCCTCTCGACTGCTTGATTGCACTGAGAATTCGGGATCAGGGAATCCGAAGAGTCAGCGACAAGTCGGCGGCACTGGTCCCTGGGAGGTAATCAGTGCTAAGTCGTTCACTGACTGGGAAGCAAAACGTCCTGCCCCATCTCCATACCTGGGGGAAAGAAGTTTGCGCCGACAACAAGCGGAAAGGAACTTGAAATAATTGTTGACCATGTAATAGTGCTTCCCATCTGTTCTAGTTATTTTTACTGGCAGGTATTTTTGTGCGTGTGGCGTTTTAAGAAGCGTGTTTTATTAAAAGTAGTTGTTTCTTTTCCTCGCAGCAAGATGAGTGTCGGGACTGATAAGTCATCAGATGTCCGAACTGGCGTCTCACAGCCCCAGGAACAAGTAGGTAAGCAGCCCATCTCAATCACAGAGCGTGACGCTTAATAAGATGCTTTCGGTTAAATTCCCGTGTATCGCAGCTATTGCTGGACTCGAGTCATGGGACTGACTTTAGCAGAAGTTATTCTGGATAGAGAAGGTAATGCCGTTGACCTGGCGATGGTGTTTTAGTGTTGTGGAATGAATTGGATGAACAATAAAATCTTCATCTGATTTAAACGGCTTCGTGGGCTGCCTGAACCTTATTAAGATGTTTACTTACCTTGCAGCTGTTCATCCTGTATGATCAGAGGGGCTGGAGCTTGGAAAATGCCATTGTCAATATTTGCACTAATTTTGCACCTGCGGGCTTTGCCGAAAGTGATGGCTCTCTGGCTCCCTCATTATACCTCTCTGGATACCTTCTGCTTAATTCCACGCTGGCTCCAGTATGGAATGTAGTGGTATCTTGCTCTCAGCCCGAATCCAACCTGGATTCTAATTCCAGCTAGTTTTGTGCCTAATCCAGATTATGCTGTTGGGTTTTCCCGCAATTTGATGTTAGCAACTGAGAAGAGGTAGGTTGCACTTGACGATAACCAATGGTTTTGAGAGGTCAACATTTGGAGTTGAACAGGAAAGTCTATGATAGTCGTGCAAAACGCGAATGTGCAGGAGAGATTTGGCAGGTCATGGAGCATCTAGAGCAAGTAAAGGGTAACCAACCTTTCAGGCCTGAACCCTCCATCAAGGTATGAGCTGAAAGTAGGCTGGCACCTGAATAAAAATGTGCAGAAGATAGCAGAGAGGAAGGGGGAGGAGAAGAGGATAACAGGCAAGAGGTTATGGGTTGGAGGGTAGAAGAGAATAAATCCCTGATGAGGAGAGGTGTGGTTCTCTGAATGGTGAGGGAAGGGTGGGAAACCCCCCCCCCCCCCACACACACACACACACAATTTGCCTTGATGTGTTGAGACAAGTACATCGTTCCTTGGAACTGGCAAAACAGGGAGACAGCATGGGTAAAAGCGGGGGTGCAGTGCTGCTGGAGCTCACCGGCAGCAGACATATCATACAATGGTAAAGGCAATAGGAGCCCTAAATTTTCTGAGTTCCAACTTCCAATGTCTGTCAAGGAGAAGTTGTACCTCACCTTCATACCAGACCACATTTGGAATATGCAGTAGCTCCATGGAACTTGTACACAAACAAAAACTTCTCCCATTGAATGAGTCCAGAAATGGGCATCCCGATTTGTCACATACATGCGGAAGAGAAGCGAGTGTTACAAACCTCTTGGATTCATTAAAGTGGAGCTCTCTCCAAGACAGACATGAAGCACACCACCAGACCAGTTTTTACAAAATGTAAACTGCCAGCTTACAATAGACTACCAATTCTACACTGAACCCTAGGAGCAGATGAGGGCACACAACCCAATTTGTAGTGCCATTTTCCAAGACAGATATGTTCAACAATTCATTCTTCCCCTGTATGAATAAAGCATAGAATAATCTTCTCCCTATCATATTCACACAACTAGACCCAATTAAATTTAAGACAGCTCTTCAAAAATCTCATCCTCAAGCACACCCTCCCCACCTTCAGTTTAAATTCCATATGGAATATTTTGGAAGATCAAGGACCTCATGGAGCCATTCTGGGCACCTTGAGGGATGACTCTGGCACCTCCTTGTCACTATTTTTGGTGAGTTCCCACACCTAATTTAGCACTGCACCCCTGGGTAAAAGGCAGGATTGTCTTTGTCAGCTGAGGCAATGAGTTGGAATATCATGTTACAGTTGTACAATATTTTGGTTAGGCCACACTTGGAGTATTGTGTGCAGGTTTGGTCACCACACTACAGGAAAGAATTAGGTTAGAGAGTGCAGAAAGATGTCTGAATGACGGAGACTGAGTGGTAAGGAGAGATTAGATAGGCTGGAACACAGGAGGCTGAGAAGGGAGACAATAGACAGGTTAAAAACTGAGGGGTGTAAATGGGGTGGATAGCTTAGATCTATTGATATGTGAAATAAGATGCCAGAAGAAATAATGGAGGCAGGAACAGTTGTAGCATTTAAGAAGCATCTGGTTAGATAATAAATGAGCATGGCATAGCAAAATTAATGCAGGCAAGTAGGATTAGTGTAGACATGTATGCTGATTGGCATGGATGGAGGACTGTGGTAAAATTCTGACTCCGTGTCCAACTTTGTATATCCAGTATTTTTGGTTCACATTGCAGATTTTTGGAATCTAGTTTATTTTGTCATTGATTCTGTTAACTGGGTCAGTTTCTTGTAAGTTAAATAAAAATTCTGATAAACATTTTCAACTTGCCTATTAGTTGAAATAACCAGTTAATTTTGAAGAGCCTCTGAAGAACTGCAAAGTGTGATAATTGGAGAATCTTGCAATGATTGACTCCAATGTGATCGTTGGCTGATCTAACCTCTCGTGTGATTTTTATTTAAATAAGTGAAAAAGATTGTGGAAGCTCGTTTTGTGCTTGGAATTCCTCAAACATTTATTTTCAAGGATACTGCAGTTTTCAAAATGAAGCAAGTTAACAGAAAGTTGAATTCTTTAGTTTCCTGGTGACCCCCTGTGGTCTTTTTTAATTCCATCTGTTCAATATTTATGCAACAAATACTGCCTCTTCATGTTTCAGCATCAGCTTTAAGTGAAATATAGACTCTACCTCCTTGTAAGAGTTTAAAAAAGAGGACATAAAACTCCTATAGGAGCCCAGTCTGACCGCTCCCCTGACCAGCTGCACTTCAGCAGAAGCTGTGGTTGTAATATTGTCTGATTATTGTTCCTGTTATTTTGTTTGCTTTACTCACATGTCAAATTGTGTGAAATTAAGTATTGGGCAGTAGTGTTATACAGAGAGATATGGGCCAAATTCAGGCAAATGGGATCAGCTTAGACAAGCAAGTTGGTCTGCATGAATGAGTTGGGCCAATGGGTGTGTTTCCTTGATCTACAGCTCTATTGTTCAGTTTCATCTTAGTCTGTGAATGATTATTGCAAAGTGTTTTTTTTTTAAATTTTGCCCATTTTTTTTAAATCTGAGAACACTTTACACTTCTCATATCCTGCTCTTGGTGGCCATTCTTTATCATAATGGGGGTTTGAGCTTGAAGGCAGAAGAACGCAGAATAATTCTACAGAGCAGGAGGCCATTTGGCCCATAGTTCGTGCTGGCTTCACAAAAACACATTTGAGTTAATTGCAACCCTGCAAGCCCCACCATCTAGTAATTATTTAAATTCAAGATTTATGCAGATACTACACTAGAATTTGCCTCCAATGCATTCCAGACCCACATTGTTTTTGTCCCTCTTTGCTTTTTCTTTTTTTACCAATCACTTTCATTCTTTATTCCTTCTGTAAAATTGAACAGTTTCTCTCTACATCTGCACTCTTCATGATTTACACTATCTCCATATGATGCCATCACAACCACCTCTGTTCCAAGGAGAGCAGTCTACTGCAGTTAGTGGGAGAGACTGGGAGTTTACTGTGTTGGTGGGTTATAATGCTTAGTGTACATGGTCCAGGGACTTGGAAGCACTTCCAATGCTTTGTTGTTGGCAAAATGGAGAGTAGGAAGGGCATGAAGTGCATCATAGTCAGTCTAACTTGATTCTTTCTGGAGTTTACTTGTATATTTTCTATTGACATTCACTGGATCTAGATCTGGAACTTTGACTTGTAGCATCTATTTTGCCAGCCACTGGCAATGGTCGTCTCTGTGCTGGATGCCTCGAGTAACATTTTTTTTCAATAAAGTCATTGTGAAATGCCTTGGAATGGTTAACAAGTTAAACATTTACCTTTATTGGAGTCCATCATAAAATTGAAGGCTTGTGTCTTTCCTTAATCACCTTGTTTCCAGTGGGAGGAAAAATGTTCAACAACAAAACTTTTAGAACTTACTGTAGAACAAAGAACACTACAGCAAAGTAAAGACCATTCAGCCCTCAATGTTGTGCCAACCCATATATTCCTTAAAAAAAACTAAACCTTCCCTAACCGTAACCCTCTTTTTCCATTCATGTGCCTACGAGTCTCTTAAATGCTCCTAATGTTGCAGCCTCCACCACCATTTGTAGCAAGACCTTCCAGGGACCCACAACTCTGCGTTTAATTAAAAAAATACTTACCCCTGATGTCTCCCCTAAACTTCCTTCCTTCACTTTGTACACATGTCCTCTGGTGTTTGCTATTCCTGCCCTGGGAAACAGGTACTAGCTGTCCACCCTGAATATGCCTCTCATAATCTTGTAGATCTTTCTCATCCTTCTACGCTCCAAGGAGAAAACTCCGAGCTTTGCTAACCTTGCCTCATAAGACTTATTTTCCAATCCTGGTAACAGCCTGGTAAATCTGCTCTACACCCTTTCGATAGCTTGCACATCCTTCCTATAATGAGGTGATCAAAACTGAACACAATATAAGTGTGGTCGCATTAGAGATTTGTAGAGTTGCAACATGACCTCTCTACTGAATTCAATCTCTCTATTAATGAATTCCAGCATCCCATAGGCCTTCTTAACTATCCTATCAACCTGTGCGGCGAACTTGAAGGATGTACGGGTTTTGACCCCAAGGTCCCTCTGTTCATCCACACTCTTAAGTAACTGACCTTTAACTCTGTTGCAGGGAACATTCTGAATCCAGTCTGCACTTTAACCACGTGTGTTTCTAGGTGAGAAGTGACAACCTCATATTCTATTTCTTAGTTTTCCAATGTAGTCATGATACAGTTTACTTGGAAATTGCAGTATATTTCTAAGCCATTCCATGCAACTGATCCATGATCAGTACTTCTTGCTCCACTGAAGGAATTGAATAATCAAATCTGTTGGTCTACAACAGATCCAATACTGTATGCAGCAGCCTACATGAGGTCTTGAGCAGATTCATTATCAAAATATCCCTCATTGCTGTTTACTGTTGAGCAAAATTCCAATGGTGATCCTGGCAATTGCAGAATGAATGTTGAGGGGAAAATGCAAAGCCTTTGCTGGTCAAAATGCAAGGATGGAATGGAAGGAGAGGTTTTTAAAGTACTTTGGTGACAACAATGAGCTTGGTTGGAACCATCAGTGGGTGAATAAATTAACTGTCCAAAGAAATGTGTTTGAAAATCAAAAAATTCTGCAGGTGTGGAAACAAACACGGAAAATGCTGGAAACTGTCAGCAGGAGAGGTAGCATCTGCGAAAGAGGACGACAAAAGTTTATGTTTCAGGTCAAAGACCCTGCTTATATTCTCCATTTTTGTTAGGAGAATGTGATTTATAACAAAGTAAAAGATCTCTGTAAACTATCAGAGATTATCTTTGCAATACTTATTTATTTACGATGCTATATTGCTTTCAGGTGGATTTTATATTGTTAACAATTTCAGTTAAATCTGGTTATTCCATGTGTGACTCATGCCTGTGACCCAGATTTTATTATTTGTTCAATCACCGGATGTAGGCGTCACTGGTTAAGTAGCATTTATTGCCCATCTCCAATTGCCTTCTTTCTAGTGTGGTGCCTTCTTGAACTACTGCAGTCCTGAGGCAAAGGTGTTTGAGGTCTCTACCATCATGCTTCAGTGGAATTCAGAAATTCAATGATGGAACAATTGTGGTGCACTTCCAAGTTTGTGTGCTGTGGGGCTTCTAGGGTTATTTTTTGGGCATTATAGTTCTTGTGCTCTTATTACCCATTTTCTATGTAGTTCTGAGTACAGGTTTGGATCATGCTATCAAACAAACCTTGGTGAATAAACTTGAGTTGCCTCCACATAGAAAACTAAAGGCTAAGTGCTGGAAGGTCAGATTATTATAGATGAGTGTTCACTGTTTGGATGTTACTGGTGGACCAAATGCAGTGCTTCCTTATGAGATGACACTGCCTCTATGAATTATTGCAGTGCACCTTGTGAGTGGTGCAAATAATAATACATTATTGAGTGGTGAATATTAAAGGTGATTATATTTACCCCATCTGGACCACAATAGTTGTTTCTTTTTCAATCATTTTTTTATTGGTTTTTATAATAAATATAGTACAATGAAGAAAAGGGAACAAAACTGAAAATACAATATCTCATATATACAAAAAGATAAACCTTCATACAGTATAAACTTGCTTTCCCCCCCACTGTACTTGATGAAGACAGAAAAGACATTAAAAATATATATACAAAAAAAAACACCTAACCTACTCTATTTAAAATAAGACAACCCCCCCCCCCCCAAAACAAAATTGGAGCAGCTTATCCTGAGGGTTACAAATGTTTTGTAGCTTTTGATCCATACTGTGAATCAAAAAAACAGAGGGAAGACTATATCTCATCTGGAAGAATGAGTACATCTAATCACATCAAAAACATTTACCTCAAATGAAAATAAGTCACAAAAGGTCGCCATGTAGGATCACAATAGTTCAAGCCAATAGAACATAGCTATTACTTGGAATTGGGAATAGACAAATGAATGCTGTCATGGCAAATAACATAACCATCCTGTGAATGAATAAATATTAACATCTGCATCACAGGATGACATTCTGATTAAGTTACTAAAGAAGCAATAATGAGCTTCTGTTGCAATCATTGGGCACATTAATTTAAATTCTACTATAGAAGCTAGGAACATTAAATTCAGTTATGGGTTATGGTAATTAAAACAAATATCAACAGTATGGTTGTGGGGGACAGGATGAAGGAAAGGTAGCTTTGTTATGAGCCCAGAGGACCCCAAAACCCAGCAGCAATAGATATTCACCAAGACAAATGGTTACTTAAACAAAGGTTGCTTTAAATTATCTTTAAACACGAAAACAAGATCAAACTTTAACTTATTACTATTAACTTAACTTGACCCCCTTCTAATTCTAAGTGCACGTGTATGTAATGTATGTGTATGTTCTGAAAAGTTCTTTGATTCACAGTCCAATCTCACTTCTCATTCCTCCAAGTTTACTGGTTACAGGCAATTCTTATACTGTGCACAGAATTTAACATTTATGAAGTTCACCGGGCTTTAGTGCTTGAAAGGTAAATGGTTACCACTCAGAAAGGTTCTTGTTGGTTTTCAGTAAGAGATTTATTGTTTGCTGGACACCCACAACTGATTCTTTATAACCAGCCACTTCAGTGTCTTGCCGAAGAAACTTGCCCCATCATGGTTTTCCAGATGATAACCTCTTTCTTTCAAGTCACTGCAGAGTTCCTTTTTGTTTCTCTTATTTCAAGTAAAACATTAGGCAGCCAGGCCTCTCCTCTTGTAGGAACCACAAAGACTTTGGCCAGGCTGAATTAAGCACTCACAACCCATCTTCCAAATGGGGTTTTTCCAGAAGCTTTCCAGCTTGTCCTATTCCAGTCCCAGCTGCTGCTGACTGTAGTACTACAGAACTGAATTCCCTCTCTCTGAGAAAAAGCCTGTTTTTCTCTCTCTGCTTGCAAAACCACATGACCCTCTTAGAACAGAAAGTTCCACTCCAGACAGCCTGTGGCTCAAACAAGTTATTTCATCTGTTGCCTTTTTGTAAACAACAATCCATTAGTGAAGTCTCTTGGGCACTCTCCAAAGCTTTTGCAAGGGCTCTTGGAGCTGGAATGTCTAGCATGAGTAGAGCTCCAGTATTTTAAATAAGATCTGTTTTGAAGTGTTTGTATGTGAACTACACTAAAAAACCTGCCCCAATTTATCTCCCCAAAACATATCTATGTACAATACAAACACAACCTAACTGTCACAGTTTCAATATTGTTCATGAAACAGTACAGCACAGGAGCAAGCCCTTCAGCCCTTGGCACCTGTGCAAACCAGGATGCCAATTTCAACTTGTCTCATCTGCCTATATGTGATCCAGTCCTTGCCTTTTCACGTGAATTTCTAAATACTTCATAAATGGGGCCATTGTATCTTCCATTCCCCTCTTCTCCCACCACCATGTTCCAAGTATGTATCACTCTGTAAAATTAAAATAAACTTGCATTGCACACCTCCTTAAAACTTTCCCTCTATCATCTTCAAGCTAAGCACTTTAGTACTTGATATTTTCACACTGGGTAAAGATATGAGCAATTGTTTCTATGTTTCTTACAATTTTATGAACTTCCATCGAGTCTCTCCTTCAATATCTGATGCTCCTGAGAAAACAACTGAAGTGCATCCAACTTTTCTGTATTGCTTGTTCTCTCTAATCCAGGTGAACCTCTTCTGCAGCTTCTCCAAAGCCTTCACATCTTTTCTATAATATGGCTATCAGAACTGCACATAATACTCCAAATGATAATTCAACAACTGCAACATGACTTCTTCACATTTGCACACAATGCCCCAACCAATGAAGGTGTGGCAAGCTCTGTTTTTTTAGTGAGTAACTTTGGGGGGGTTGGAAAAGCATGCAAAACCACTCACAGCATTTTTACAGATGCAGAGGCACTGGAGTCAAAGCAATAAATAGAGTTAATGGTCTCAATTAAGGACCAGAACAATGGATTGTTTACCCAAGGAAAATACATCTGTTCAGAGAGGTTATCTGATTATTGAGTCTTTTTTTTGGACATTGAAATGGAAAGCAGAATTGAGCAAGCAAGTGATCGAAAAACACAGTTGAAATGTTCTCTGAAATGGACACTTCTGCTGTTTCTCTTTGTCAGGGAAACCAGTGAACCAATGGTTATTTTGGATTCACCCATATCTGGGTAAAGGAAGCAAGATCATTCTTGTATTTGGATTGCGACCACTCTGATGGTCATTTAATCTGACCTCTGGGTTCTTGAAAGCATCATGGAAGTCACAAGTTTTGTTTCCCCCATGCAAGGAAGAGGGGATTTATGACAATCATTTGTATAAAAGGACATTTCTCTGGAAGCAACTCAACAAAGATTCATGAGTTAAAGGCACTCTGATAACTCAGTGTCTCACCTACTTCATAATTACTTCTGAACAACAGTTTAAAAATTCTGAGTTTCAACACAGGATTTATAAGACTGAATTTTGGATTGAGTTTACAGAATTATGCTTAAGCTGTAATGGTTTGGGTAACACACACACACTTATGCACAGTTGGGGTTAAGTATAGATGTTAATAGTGTTTATTAATAAACACTATTTGTTTTAAAAATAACATTGTCTTGCTGAATTTCTATTGCTGTTGGTCTATGATGTAACGAATTGGGGGCTTGTCTGGAATCTAACCAAAATTGGAGCTTATTGATTTTTGACTTGTCCAGTTAAATTTCTTTTTTTTAAACCAATTAAAACCCTTGATTGTGTGGAAAAACAGTAGCAATGGATATTGATGTTTTTGTGATCGCCAAACTTTGCAGAGGGCAAAAAAGGATGAGTTGGTGGATATTGTCCAAAAGTTGGAACTTGCAATGGTAAAACAGTCGATGAGAAAGACAGAGATCAAGAGAGTTATAGTTGAACACTATGTAAAAGAGGGGAAATTTGGAAAAGTGGAGTTAAAATAATTTCTCGAGAGTAAATCCCTTGAGCAGTGGTCACATTCCTTTAACGAAACCATTCCCTCTGACACAATATATTTGAATTCTTCCCTAATAACCATATAACCATATAACTGTTTACAGCACGGAAACAGGCCATGTCGGCCCTTCAAGTCCGTACCAGTTCACTTGAACAACTCCACTAGCTCCTCCGCAAACTCCTGAGGAAGTAGAGGCTTTCTTCATGATGCCATTGGTGTGTTGGTTCCAGGAAAGATCTTCCGAGATAGTGACTCCCAAGAACCTACATTTGCTCACCCTCTCCACCTCTGATCCCCCTTTTCTGATTTTCTCTCCAACTCATCTTGGTTTCTCTTTTTTGCTCCTTCTGTACTCGAATGCTCGTTAGGTCTCGTAAGTGGCAGAATGCGACCAAGGGGTGGAATGTAATGGAGGATTTAGACCATGCTTTTGCTTATGCAAGGCTGAGTATCACATAATGAAAATAAAGCAAAAGTACTACAGACTGGGAGAAAAAAATACAAAATATTAGCCTGGCAACTTAAAACAGAACAAGCTAAAAGAACTGTATTGGCATCAAGGAAAAAGGACAAACAAATTACATGTAACCCAATAGAGATTAATGAGAACTTTAAGGAATTTTATGAACAATTATGCCAAACTGAGAAAGAGGGGAATGTTACCAGCAAGCTTGTAATTTTTTTTCTACATGTTTCATTCTTTAAATACAGGCATCTGGCACTGCAAGAATTAGAACAACTTAGATGTAAGAGAGAGAAAGAAGAAAGGCAGTTTGAGTAAGAAAAATATAAATTTAAGGAAGCAGAAAAAGGGAGGAAGCAGAGAAACAAAGACAGTTTGAGAGCGAACAAAAGCAGGTTGAACTAGAGTTAGAAAAACATGAAAGCGAGGAAGCAGAGAGGCAAAGGAGATTTGAGGCAGAGGAAGCAAAAAAGAAAAGGGAGTTTGAAAGAGAAGAGAGGAAAAGGAGATCCACTTTCTGGTCCTTGTTAGTTCCTCCATTTTATGAGGCTGAGATTGATAAATACTTCCAGCATATTGAGAAAGTTGCTGAGAGTTTAAAGTGGCCAAAATACCACTGGTTCTTCATGTTTAAAGGGAAAGCCCAGCAGGCTTACAATCCAACAAGCTGCTGATTATGAGACTGTACAGCAAGATGAACTTAAGGCTTATGAATTGGTTCCAGAAGCTTATAGACAAAAATTCAGGAATTTGAGAAAATCAGTGAACCAGTCTTGTGTGGATTCTTCATATGAAAAACCTATGTGTTTTGATTGATGGTGCACATCAAAAGATATAAATGGTGATTAAGACAGATTGAAAGTGTTGGAGTTATTTGAGAAAATTAAAAGGTGTGTTCCATAAAAGCATAGTTAGATGAAAAGGGAGTGGAAACTTGGCAGGAATCAGCTAAGTTAACAGATGAGAATGCTTTAACTCATAAAGTTAAAATTGTACCCAGTAGAACTTTCCAAAAGTGTCATATAGAGTATCCAAGTAAGTTAGAAAAGAAATCGAGAAGTCGTGCTGGGGTAATGAAGAAGAAAGCAAGAAAAGGAAAAACCTTTGGGTCCCCTTTGTTCTGTGTTGAGGAAAAAGGGAGTAAAGGAGGCATAAATACAGCTTAAATCACCGTATTCAAAGAGATGAAAAACATAGAAATAAAAAAGGTTCAGACCTGCTGGTAACAACAGGGAGGAATTCAAATATTTTATGTCAGAGGGTATGGTTTCAATAAAGGAAGGGTCACCACAAATGACAGTAAAAATCCTTCAAGGTACTGGCCACCCAGTCACTCGTGTTAGACAGTGTTTTAGAGTTTGGTGATCAGGCAGCCATGGGTGAAAAAAATTTGATTTGAGGTTTGGGGGATGATCTGGAGTCGATACCTCTGCACAAGATTATGTTGAAATCAGAATTAGTTAATGGACCTGTTACGATAGTGATCCAATCGAGTTTACCATTGGAAGGGGTTTCATTGTTATTAAGAAATTATCTTGCAGAGGGTAAAGTTGTCCCTACAGTGAGGTTGACAGCTAAGCCAGTCATTGAGGAGACAAAGATAGATTCTGATATATGTCCATCCTGTGCAGTGACTCGGGCTATGGCAAAAAATGCTTGCCAGTACAGTCGGTGCTATGCAAACTGATTTTTAAAAGCGTCCAGAATTTGTGATAGGGCAAAACAGCACTCTGGTTGTAATGACCTGCCAAAGTCTGTAGATTTTTCTTTATTGGACCAGAGTTCTAGTATTAAACCTGAAAGTAAGGATTTGTTGTTTATAGAGAGACAGAACAGAGATCCAGATCTTACTGAAGTAAGAAATAAGGCTCTCTCTCCTGATGAAATTAAGACAGTGCCAGTTGGGTACTATTTCAAGAAAGGTTGATGAGGAAGTGGAGATCACCTGATATCCCTGCCAGTGAAGAATGGGTGGTTGTTCACCAGGTTGTAGTTCCTAAAGCCGATGGGGATGAAATTTTAACTTTGGCCTATAGCACACTCTTGGGTGGTCATCTTGGTGTAAGAAAAACTGTATATAAGATTATGAAACAATTCTATTGGCCTAGTTTAAGAACAGATGTTGTGACATTTTGCCAGACCTGTCACATTTGACAAGTGTAAGGTAAAACATCATGAGATGGGAATGTGTAAGGAGTTACCCTGTGCAGGGCTGTAACAAGAAGGGGAGGTGTCCTTGTACTCCTGTTAGGTAAAACATCATGAGATGGGAATGTGTAAGGAGTTACCCTGTGCAGGGCTGTAACAAGATGTGAATGCATCCTTGTACTTACAAGATAAGAGAGACATTGATGGATTGAGAGGCAGGAAGCTAGCAGGGAAAGGATAGCAACAGTTTTAGTCATTGGACAAGTAATGATATGATGATGTTCTAAGCACGTATCCAAGGGTATAAAAAATCACCATTTTGCTGATAACGGCAGAATGCATTCTCCGACTAACATTGTTAGTCGCAAGTGTTACAATCCGGTAATAAAGAACAAAGAACCCTGATTTCGACTCAGTCTGGTGTTTGTCTCACTCATTCATGAACAAAGCAGACCTAACACAAGTTGTGGGTAAACCCAATCAGGATCCTCCAGTGGGCCTTTTAAAAAGCATTCCTGCTTTTGGTGAACCCTTTGCTAAAGTTATTGTGGATTGTGTTGGCCCATTTCCCAAGACAAAAGGTATTTGTTAATTGTCATGTGTACAGACTTCAGGTTTACAGAAGCAGTACCACTTAGAAATATTAAAGCTAAAGTTGTGTCAAGAGCTCTTGTGAAATTTTTCACTGCAGTTGGTTTGGCTAAAGAGATCCAATCAGACCAGGGAAGTAATTTTATGTTGGGACTGTTTCAGCAGATAGTTTATAAACTGGGAGCTAAACAAATCATGTCATCTGCATAACATCCAGAATCTCAAGGAGTCTTGAAAAAGGTCCACTGACCCTCAAAACCATGATGTGAACCTATTGTTTTATGAGAAGGACTGAGATGAAGTTCCCATTTGCTTTTGTTTGCAGTGAGGGAGACTGTACAAGAATCATTGGGCTTTAGCCCTTTTGAACTGGTTATTGGACATCAAGTTAGAGGACCTTTAATGTTGTTGAAGGAACAATGGGTTAATGAATATTTGTAGTTGAATTTGTTAGATTATGTTTTTCAAAGTTTAAAGTTCATTTGCAGAAAGTCTGTAAACTAGCTGAAGAGAATTTGAAAATGGATCAAATGAAAGTCTGGTATGATTTTGGGAAAAAAAGTTAGAGTGAGAATTTTTAAACCAGGGATAATGTGTCAATTCTTTCCCAACACATTCCAATCCTCTTAGGGCAACATTTTGAGATTGAATCCAAGGTAAATAAAGTCAACTACGTAGTTAAGACACCTGATCGGAGACATAAAATGCAGAGTTGCCATGTCAATATGTTAAAACCTTATTTTCAGAACGTGGCTTTTAGCAAGGAAAGCTTTCACCAGAGGTATTGGTTGTTGAGTTTAGGGATCATGATACAATACAAAATGACCCTTGTAAGGATCACTTCAAACAAAACATTTTCCCAGTTTGTCTGTCTAATTCGAGTATTTTGTAGAATTTGGAAATTTGTAGAATCAGCCCCAGGAAAAGGAACAAATGAAACCGTTGCTTTTAAAATTGAGAACCTGTTGCAAGATGTGCCTAAGAGAACTTCAATAACTTGTCATGAACTGGATGTTGGAGATGCTAAACCTATCAAACAACATCCATATTGAATGAATGTTGAAAAGTGTTAACTGGTAGATCGAGATTGAATATATGTTTTAAAAAATAAAAGATATTATTAGATGTTTTACCTCAGATTGGAGTTCACCTTGTGTCCTAGTAACTAAATACGATGGGACGGTTAGATTTTGCACATATTATAGAAAAGTTAATGCAGTAACAAATACAGATGCTTATCCTTTCTCCAGGATGGATGATTGTGTGGACAAGGTTGAAAGGTTTCTTACAAAAATTGACTTATTAAAAGGTTACTGGCATGTTCCCTTAATAGAGAGAGGTAGGGAAATTTCTGCATTTGTGACCCCATCAATATGAATATTATCTTTTACCATTTGGAATGAAAAATGCTCCAGAAACATTCCAAAGAATGATTAATTCTGTGATTCAAGGTTTAGAGCATGCGGATGCTTATATTGATAATTTGGTGATGGGGAAAGACCCCCTGGAAGCACAATTTTTTTTAGAAATTGTTCAACAAACTTTCAAAAGGAAATTTTACTGTTAATTTAGCTAAAAGTGAATTTGGCCATGCTACTGTAACTGTTGTTGGTCAAGGCCAGGTGAAAGTTCAGATGATTTCTGAGTTTCCCATCCCCATGGGTAAGAAAACTATTAGGAGGTTTTTGGGAATGGTAGGGTATTAAAGAAATTTTCATTTCTGATTGATATCCCCCTTCCTTTGACTAACCTTGTGAAGAAGGGTGAAAAGTTTATTTGAACAAACATATTTGAATCAAAAGGAAGCTTTTGATAAATTGAAAGCCATTTTATGTAACCAATCTGAGCTTAAATTACCTGACTGAAAAGCCATTTTCTTTAGCAATAGGTGCTTGTGAGGAAGCTGCAAGAGTAGTGCTATTATAAAAGAATGATGGTGATGAAATCGATCATCCAGTCGTTTACTTAACAAAGAAATTCAATGAACATCAAAATAATTATTCTACTATAGAAAAAGAATTATTGTCCCTTGTACTGGCTTTGCAGCATTTCAATGTTTACATCTGCACAGCGAAGGGATCACTTGTGTATACTGACCATAATTCTTTAATGTTTTTGAGTAAAATTAAAAACAGACGATTGTTAAATTGGAGTTTAATTTTGCAAGAATATGATTTATTGATAAGATTAATGTAATTACTGATTGCGTAAGTTCAACAGACTTAAAAATGTTTTGCCTGATGACTTTTGTTTGTACTCAGCATCTGATGCCTCTCATGTCAGTGCCTAACAATAGTCGGCCTGATGGATTCCAGTTCCACTTTTCTATGGTCACAATATCCTGGTGAAACCTTTAACCATGTACGTCACTAACTGCACCAAGATCAGCAGGGAAGAAGTCCAAGTGTGAATGCAGAAAATGAAATTTCAATAACCTGTTGCACTTCATTGTTTTGTATGCTTGAAGTAAACAAAGTATGCCAGGAAATCATAAAAATAGGTTGTATCTAAAAAGCTGTACATGATTGGAACATTTTAAGGTGATTTTTGTGATCAGCAGCCCAAAATCTATAAAATATACCCAAAAGTGTTCAGGAAATTAAATCTTCATTGTCCAGTGTTATCAAGGTGCCGAATGTGAACTGGTATGTTTTAAGGTCTTTGAACGTTCATGAAAGTACTTGAAATTTGTAGATGGCTGGAATTAACCGTGGAATCACTGTAAGTGATAATCTTGTCACAGAAGATTCGAACTCTCACTAGCTCTAGTAGTTGCACTAATAATTGTGTGCCACCACCACAGAAACCAGTCTCAGAAGGAGATTAAAATGAATGACACCTTCCATTAAGAAAGGTTGCAACCTCCATCTGCAGCAGGTAGATTGGTGAGGAGAGAATGTGTTTATTTTTTTTTGTATTGATTTGCTTTCCACCTGATGGAGATTCAGCCTGGCAACTATGCACTTTGGGATTTGATTAGGATAGTCAGTGATGTTCCTATTGAATCGCCCTTGATGATCCATGTTGATGACCCCCTTTATTTCTGCTCTGCTTCTTCGAGGTCAATATGGAGGGATATGGAGTCATCAGTAGAAGATAGGAAGTGGGTGTCAGTAAGTTTCCAGGCTCATTTTTGACTTTGTTCAACCTCTTGAGAGACTGATTTAGGAATTATAGTAAAGCAATCTTGGAACCACAGCTTTTTAGCAACATAGAATCATGCTGTCACTTCTGGGCTTTGTCCTTGTAGAATGGTACTTGCCCAGAGATTGTCAAGGAGATGTCTGTACTGCTAGCTAAAACAAATTACCTCTTGAGATTCGATGGAACACATAATTCACTTTGGGCATATTTCTAGATATTTTTGAGGAAGTCTTTTGTGGAGTGAACTAGGCTGGGTTTGTCTTTGTTACATCCAATTATTGTTCCTAGTTTGATGATGTGTGAAGAGTTTTTGAATTATTACTTTTCTGTGTCAGTTTGATACTGTTTGGTGAATGGGCAGATTACTTTAAGGACCATATAATATTCAAACACTGCTATGGGTGAAGAGTGCTTCAGTAAACCAGGAAAGAGATTTACCAGGACAAGTGAATTGGATTAGTTCTGAAAAAATTTTGCAATTTTTCTTCATGACTTCAAATGGCTGGAGAAATGCCAACAAATACACTGGACAACAATTCTTTTTCAAAAAGGTTGCTTCCTGAAAATAAATGGGGATTATGATAGACAGCTTCAAGCTGAAAACGAAGATAGTTTCAGATTTGCTGTATCACATAGGATGTTGGAGAAAGCTGAACACGAAGATAGTTTCAGATTTGCTGTATCACATAGGATGTTGGAGAAACATTAAATTAACTTTTATTTAATTTAGCATGTTTAATAGCATGAAGATGCTCTCGGGTTGACTGCATATGTTGCTCAACAAAATGTGAAGAACCAAGGGTTTGGCTTGGTCACCAAATTTACAATTGAAGTAGAGTTCATAAACATTCTTAATAAGTGCAGTCATGCTGTGTATTTGAGTCTTAAGCATATACTTGAACAAATGTATGAGGATGTATCGCAGCTGTTGTGGCATTGACGAGACATTTCTGTGATAGTGAATCTTCCTGAAGACAATAAATGCTATTATTAAGTACACTTCCTATGCTATTGGCTGAAGAACATGTGGATTGACATGCATTCAATTTATAATTGTAATTGGGGCAGCACGATTGGTGTAGCGGTTAGCACAACACCTTTACAGTGCCAGCGATTGGAAACTAGGTTCAAATCATGCTGTCTGTAAGGAGTTAGTACGTTCTCCCCATGTCTGCATGGGTTTTTTCCATGGGCTCAGGCTTTCTCCCACCATTCAAAATGTACGGGGGATGTAGGTTAATTGGGTGGCACGAATGTGGGCCGAAATGGCCTGTTACCATGCTGTAAGACTAAATAATGCACAGCATTGGTATATGTGTGCTGCTTTAATAGTTTATCAGCATCTATTCTGACTAGCAGGCCCAGGCCTAAGACAAGATTGGCATAGCACCTGCATTGAGTGCATGTCCAGGTATGCTTGGACTGACCAAAACAGCTTGTTTTGTGGACAATATACTAGTGAACTTATGACAGGAAATCACAAAAATATGTTGTATCTTTAAAAAAAAAGGTACGTGATAGAAAATTTTAAGGAGATTTTTGTGATCAGCAGCCAAAATCCATAAAATACACCTAAAAGTGTTCAGGAAGAAACATGTAATCAATTATGTATTTCCAAATAGGATCATGTGTGACTGGGAAAAAAATTGGACCTGGTGTAGTTCCCATCTTGTTGTCCTGGTCCTTCCGGATAATGGGGTAAGGGGGGCTCGTGTTTGAAGGTAATGAAGCTTTGGAAAGTTGTTGCTGTCCATGTTATAGGCAGATCTGAAGATTTGAATACCGACGGCTGTGCACAAAATGCCAATTAAGTAGGCTGTCACTTCTTTGATGGTGTGGATCTGCCTAGGAGGTATTAATCCTGATCAGTGGGGAAAATTCCATTGTAGTCCAGAAATTTACCTCTATAGATAATGGAAATCTAGTGGAATCTCAAGGTGGGACACACTCTGGAAGTAACTTGCTCTTGTGGCCACAGTGTTTATTTGGCTGGTTCATTGAATAAAAAAAACACAAAAATGGTGAATCACTGGAATGTCGATGGTGAAAGATTCAAGAATGTTCAAGACACTGAATTTGAGAGGAAAGTACCATATATGTCGACGTATAAGCCAGAATTTGAACCCTAAAAATGTCACCCCAAAACCAGGGGTCATCTTGCATGTCAAGAATAAAATCCGAACCTTAATATCCTGTGGTTTAGAGTGCCCCTGTGGTGATGGAGAACAACATAAAGCACTCTCATAACTTCTATAGACATATCACAAAATATTTTTCTACTGAAACTTGCATTTGGGAAGCTGAATTAATATTAAAACAATAAAAATATATTATAAACCTGTCCAACCTACACCTTAATATTCTTCTTCTTCTTTCTTTGGCTTGGCTTCGCGGACGAAGATTTATGGAGGGGGTAAAAAGTCCATGTCAGCTGCAGGCTCGTTTGTGGCTGACAAGTCCGATGCGGGACAGGCAGACACGGTTGCAGCGGTTGCAGGGGAAAATTGGTTGGTTGGGGTTGGGTGTTGGGTTTTTCCTCCTTTGCCTTTTGTCAGTGAGGTGGGCTCTGCGGTCTTCTTCAAAGGAGGTTGCTGCCCGCCAAACTGTGAGGCGCCAAGATGCACGGTTTGAGGCGTTATCAGCCCACTGGCGGTGGTCAATGTGGCAGGCACCAAGAGATTTCTTTAGGCAGTCCTTGTACCTTTTCTTTGGTGCACCTCTGTCACGGTGGCCAGTGGAGAGCTCGCCATATAACACGATCTTGGGAAGGCGATGGTCCTCCATTCTGGAGACGTGACCCATCCAGCGCAGCTGGATCTTCAGCAGCGTGGACTCGATGCTGTCGACCTCTGCCATCTCGAGTACTTCGACGTTAGGGATGTAAGCGGTCCAATGGATGTTGAGGATGGAGCGGAGACAACGCTGGTGGAAGCGTTCTAGGAGCCGTAGGTGGTGCCGGTAGAGGACCCATGATTCGGAGCCGAACAGGAGTGTGGGTATGACAACGGCTCTGTATACGCTTATCTTTGTGAGGTTTTTCAGTTGGTTGTTTTTCCAGACTCTTTTGTGTAGTCTTCCAAAGGCGCTATTTGCCTTGGCGAGTCTGTTGTCTATCTCATTGTCGATCCTTGCATCTGATGAAATGGTGCAGCCGAGATAGGTAAACTGGTTGATCGTTTTGAGTTTTGTGTGCCCGATGGAGATGTGGGGGGGGCTGGTAGTCATGGTGGGGAGCTGGCTGATGGAGGACCTCAGTTTTCTTCAGGCTGACTTCCAGGCCAAACATTTTGGCAGTTTCCGCAAAGCAGGACGTCAAGCGCTGAAGAGCTGGCTCTGAATGGGCAACTAAAGCGGCATCATCTGCAAAGAGTAGTTCACGGACAAGTTTCTCTTGTGTCTTGGTGTGAGCTTGCAGGCGCCTCAGATTGAAGAGACTGCCATCCGTGCGGTACCGGATGTAAACAGCGTCTTCATTTTTGGGGTCTTTCATGGCTTGGTTCAGCATCATGCTGAAGAAGATTGAAAAGAGGGTTGGTGCGAGAACACAGCCTTGCTTCACGCCATTGTTAATGGAGAAGGGTTCAGAGAGCTCATTGCTGTATCTGACCCAACCTTGTTGGTTTTCGTGCAGTTGGATAATCATGTTGAGGAACTTTGGGGGACATCCGATGCGCTCTAGTATTTGCCAAAGCCCTTTCCTGCTCACGGTGTCGAAGGCTTTGGTGAGGTCAACAAAGGTGATGTAGAGTCCTTTGTTTTGTTCTCTGCACTTTTCTTGGAGCTGTCTGAGGGCAAAGACCATGTCAGTGGTTCCTCTGTTTGCGCGAAACCTTAATATAACAGCACAGTAAACACAGCTAACAGCTTATACCAGTAGCCATTTGCAACAGCTGATGATCAGGAAACAACCAGCCAAGATCCCAGGGTGCATTCAGTGTACACTGGTTCATCAGACCAATCGCAATGAATATCTCAGTGACCAGATACTGGTATTTTAAAAACAAGGTTTCTTGGAAAGTTTGGTAAAAGATTATTGGGGCAATAAGCTCTCAGTTGTAAGTGCCAGACTTGGAGTAGTCTTGTGTAGTGAGTATAGCTCAAAACCTACATTTTAAGTGGAAATTCTGGGGTTGTCTTAAACATTAGTCGTCTTATTTGCCAACGTATGCAGCAAGTGATTTTCTCTTATTGAGACTATCATTGATTGGCACTTGGGTAGTGGGTGCTATTTGCACCTATCATCCCAGGCCATCAAGTTCTCAGCTGTGCTCTTGTGGCTTCGACGTGAACTTGAGGATAGGAACGTTTATGGACCCTTCCTGTTAAAACCGTTACTGTTTACACTTGTGTACAATTGGTTGTGCCCAATTTCTGAACCATGTTCCAGATGCTGATTCCTTGCCAGCACACTGTTGAGTTTTGTGTTTTGAATGTTGAGTTCTCTGAATTATTGGTTCATTTGATGCCCACAAACTCTGCATCCAACCACACCTCCCCCCGCCCCCCCCCCCCCCACCAACCCTTTCTCCTCGCATTGATTTAGCTCACTAGTAAATTCTGGTTTATTACCTGGTTTGAGGTAGTGAGGAATCATGGCTTGTAGTCCAAGTTAAACATTTTTGGATAATGAGTTCTGGACCTGCCCTTTGATTTACTCATTATAAATGGGGAAATTTGAGGATGTCTTGGGTATGAAGCTGAGAATGAATGGTACAGTGGTCATGACCACTCATGCCAAAATGTCTGAATGTGAGTAGGTTCCCGTCAGATAGAACCAGATGGTCAACTGAAAGGAGCATTAATTTATCTGTTGAGGAGAGCATGAGATGCTCAACTAGTTTCCTCGACCTATCCGAATCAGAATTGATTGTCATGAATGGGTCACTAAATTTGTTGTTTCGCAGCAGTGTTACAGAACAAATATTGCTATAAATTTACATTTCAAAAATAAATAGTGTAAGAAAATAGGATAAAATGAGATAGTGTCTATGGTTCATTGTCCATTCAGAAATCTGATGGCAGAGGGGAAGAAGTTGTCCTTGTGCCATTGCATGCTTGACTTCAAGCTCATGTATATTTTTTCTGATAGTAGTAGAGCGAAGAGGAAAAGGACTGGGTGGTGGGGGTCCTTGAGGATGGAGGTTGCTTTCTTAAGAGACCTCCTCGTAGATGTCCTTGATGGAGTGAATACTGCTGTCTGGGATGTCAATGGCTGGGTTAACAACTCCATAGAGTATTTTCCTGTCCTGTGTATGGCACCATCATACCAGACAATGATACAACCAGAGAGGATGCTCTCCACAGTACACCTATATAAATTTTCGAGAGTCTTTGATGATATACCAAATTGTCTCAAATTCCCAACAAAGATTAGCCACTGGCTAGCTGCCTTCATAATTGTGTCAAGTCTGACCTAGGCCTGGTCTGTCTTGAAGCCAAAAGACCTTTCAGGGTGTTTAAATTCAATACTGTATTAAGGACTGCTCCTGTGGGTTTGAGTAACAGCCTGCTATTGGGGAATAGGATGGGGATGATCAAGTTTCTGTTTGGCTGTTACTTGACCAGAGTGCAATGAGTTATTTCAGCTTGGACACCAGTTATGAAAGGTAGGAGAGTAAGGCAGTATTTATTTGGGATCATCCAAACCTTGAGCTTGTTTGATGCCTCTGGCGTTGAACATCAGGTGTGGTTGCTAGAGTTTTTAACTATTTGAGAAAGGCCCAGGAACCGGATCCTAAACGTATTGTTTTCACTGAACTGTTCGTTATTTGCATATTTTCAGTTGGACTGGCTCTGTTCATCTGCTCTGAAAGCAATTGTGAATAACATGGTCTCAGATACCATCGAGGTCAAATCAGCAGGAAAGCTGAATGCAGCAGAGAGAGACATGACTTTTGACCTCCAATTTTTTAATTTGAACAGATGTACGTTAGACTATCCTATGATGAATTTGGCTTGTGTATCATCATCTTAAGGTCTACTCCACAGGTATCCTATTTGAGAGCCAGAACATTCCAAGATTTGTTTTTATTTCCAAGTTAATGTGTACTGTGTATACAAGAAATAAGAAAAAATAATCCTCAGGTGATATCCCACCTTCCTATCTTCCTAAATTGTTGTAATTTCATTTCGAAGTGTATTTTGTCCATAATCATTTAATTTCTATCGGATTTGGAATCAAAGTTGAAATCTTATGGTCTGCGTGGTTAAGCACTACACACCCACATGTGCAGACATATACACGATATACCCACTCATTCTGAAGCATGGAGAAGTTGCCATAGAGATGGGCTCTTGCTGATTTGCATTTTTTAAACTAATTTTCATACCAGAGCCTTGTGAGAAGGAAGGATTTACATACTGGAGGAGGGGAGGCTGCCCATGTACAAGCAGAGGGGAGTTCATTTGAAATTCAAATTGGATGCTCAACAGAAGTACAGTGTTTATGGAGAATTAAATAATTTGGAAACAACAAAAGCTGCTACCTTCACCAACATTAAATCCCATCTCTAGATCACTTGAGCCTCTGATGCATAGCACCTATGCTAAGCAATCCTATTGGACACCAGCTGATTGCCCCAGTGTGGTGCACTGAGGTAGCAGCAAGCAAGCACACTCAAAAGACTACCACAGGCTTTATTCCAGCAAAAGTCTGAACACCAGTTCAAGCCTTCGTGGCTCCCCTTGTGACTGGCTCAGGAGGGGCCAACTCAGGTTTATATTTAGGTAGGCTGATTTACAGCTGGCCAGGTGGAGTCAGCCCCTTAGGTGGTCTTTTCAGATGGGCTGATTGACAGCTGGCCAGGTGGAGTCAGCCCCTTAGGTGGTCTTTTCAGATGGGCTGATTGACAGCTGGCCAGGTGGAGTCAGCCCCTTAGGTGTTCTTCCTGCAGATAGGAGATCACTCCCTGCAGTAGGGAATCCCCAGCCATACCTGTTCCTTTTGAAAAATGCAGCTGAAAAGATGTCCCTCTCCAAAACTGCACTGGGCAATTTCAGTTCTCATGAAGCAAGTTGTCATCCCATGTTCTTTACTCCCTTCTCTTCTTCCTCTTCCCTCCCACCCTTCAAACCAAAGGTGATGAAGATGATGCAAGTTGATTGTCATGTCCAACATACAGATGCAGTGAAATTTTTGCTTGCAGTAGCTACACGGATATATAAAACACAATAAAAAAGCAATAAATATGAAATAAATTAGCACAATGCACCATGAAGGTTATAAGATTATAAATACATTGATAAGTGTTCCAAGTGGGCATTGCTTTGAGCCTCTCTGGCCAATTTCTACTGACTATAGGAATGGTAAAGGACTCTGAGTAAGCTACAGGGTATGGGCAGCTGACATAGAGTTGTGGGACATGTACATAGTGGAAGAAAAGGGAAGTAAGGGCTGGTGAACAATGGAGGGAGGAAGAAAATCACCAAAAGCGGAAAGTGCGCACTTCAAGGGATTTGAGCCAACTTTTGTCCTGAATACCCATTTAATTGTGTCCTGGCTCAGGGAGAAAATGGAATCGGTTCTATGTCATGGATCTTAATACACATTGTGGGAGTTCCTTCGCCAGAAGAATTGCACTGGCTCCAAAAGGGTACTTGCCATCTCACTGGCAGTTAAGGGCGGAAAATAAATGCTGTCCTCACCTATGATTGCCACATCCAAAAATATTGGCCGAATACTGAGTGAGAGTGGGTCAAATCTGGCCAAAAGCAGATGATGATAAGCTCCCTCTAGTGCCACTGTTCATGCGTAATTCATGCTGGGGTGCAGTGAATGGACTGTTCTGAATATTCATACTTTACTTTTGTGTCAGGTATTGAACAGAATGATCTGGACTTTACACGACAGGTGAGTGTTTGATCTGTTTGCACCGGATTTTTAATTTTACACTATTTTTATAATTCTGATTTAATACTTGTTTTTCTTCATTAAACAATATAGTAATTTAAAGGTGCAAGCATCACATTGCAACTATTTACCATTGTTTTGGTTTAGGTTTGGACTAGATTAGATACATTGATCTGATTTAGAAAATAAGATGTAATGATAAAGCAAGAAGTAGAGCTCAGGTTTGATTTTTTTTCAGGGCTAGGGTTAAATCGAAGAAAATTATGGAAATACTCAGCATGGCTGGAAGTGTTTTAGGGGAATGGAAACAGTTGATATTTCTGGTTGGTGACCCTTGATTGACATTTTTAAAGTTGAAATTATTTTGCATTTGAACTAAAGTAGGGTTTAGAATTAAGACAAAGTTTTAAATGAAAAGAAAATGGTCCTAGATTGCACAAGTGGGGAATTAGGAAATCAGGAATTCCTAATTTCAGTTTCCTGTTCCATCAGCAGAGTTTTAAATCCCATAGGCATGGTTAGTGTAACATTTAAGGCCATGCTGTTTCAGTGCAAGTGATGCAGGTTCAAATCTGCCATTGTCTGTATGGAGTTTGTGTCTTTATGGACTTCCTCCCATGTTCCAGAGTCAAATGGGGTTAGTCGGTTAATCAATCATTTGGATGTATTTGGGTGGTATGGGTTCATGAGCCAGAAGGGCCTGTTACCAAGCTGTATCTTTAAAAAAAAAATTTAAAAATTACATTTCATATGTAATTTACTGTTTTACCCAACTCATCCCCTCTGTCAGAAAACTGACTTCCTGCTCTTCTGAACCTCTAGGCTGGGCAACACCACTCTACATCAATCCACTTTCCTCCACCATCTGCTTCCTGCCCTATTCCACCCACCCCCAAGCTTCACTCTTAATTCTCCTGCCTTACAAACCCAGGATCTCCAAGTCCTCCCTGAGCTTGTGTTGGCTCTTCTTGTGCAATACGTCATACTGCAAGAAAATAAAAATACAGGAAAACAGCACGTCAGGCAGCATCTATGGAAACTTTTGTCTGCAACCTTTCATCAGAACCATGATGTGACTATTTCTCTTTCTACAGACACTACCTGACTTGCTTAGTTTTTCCCACCTTTTATTTTTGTTTGAGATTTCCAGCATCTGCAGATTTTTATATATTTTTCTCATCACATGTACACCCTAGTCTGCATCTCTTGTATGCTGTTTCAAGTAAGCTTCAGGTTCCACACTTCTATGGCGGTTGGATCAAGCTTTCCTGTGGACCTAACTCCTCTGCTGTACTTCCCATGGGCGTGTTAGATTTCGTGCTGAAAGATTTATCTGTGTTTCATGTGTCCACCCTTCCCTGGAAATGTACGTAGAAGTATCACTCAAATGTGAGAGTACTTGTTGGACCAGAACGCAGATTGTATTTCAAAGCCAAGGTTCTAATGGTGTCTAGTGCCAGGGATCAAACCCATGAACAGACCACCAGGGCTTGGGGGAGTGAGGAATCACGGGATAATTGTTCTACACTGAATGTTATTGATCAAGACTCAGCACTTTCAGAATAGGTGAGCAGGAAATGAAGTTTAGTCATAGGTTCCATACTGATATTTCTCATGCTGTGCCCAGTTAATTTGGAAACTAGGTTATAAAAAGCAAAATCATAACATTTGTTAATTACCTGAAATCTTGAGTTAGATGTCTTTGCCCATTTGGTGCTCACATGGCTCGTGTTTTGTTTGTTTTATTTCCTTTCTTTTAAAATCACTTGAGTTGAGCATTTGCTATTGAACTGCAGTGGGAGGGGGTGGTGGTGGGATGATCTCAGTCAAAGGTTGTGGTTAGTGTCGGGAAATGAGTGCTTGTGGGAGAGGGAATTTGCATACAGAGGGAAGGTGGGGCCCAGCCTACCCGGTCCAACCAGTTTGGTTTCTGGGCTTGTGACTACACATTCAGTGACATTTAACACCCTTGGTTCATCTTGAGCTTCAGCAGCAGGTCGAGGGTGTAGAAGTCTTTGTAGAAGTGTGTAGTATTTGTGGGTGAAGGACAAAGGGGTGGTGGGGTGCTGGGGTCATAGGTATAGTGAGGATCATAAATTCTCAGAAATGCATTAAAATGGCACTAAATATCTTGTGGACTACAGCTGTATCATAGAACAGTTGTATTTCGATTACTCGTTATATATTGTCGTGCTATAATTTGTAATGGTGAACTGAAAATAAAACAAAATTACTTTTAAACAAAGTATTTTTGCATGCTTGTTTCCTGTCAAGCAGTAAGTGATCTGTGGGCCCTGTGGTCACCTCCTTGGAGATGTTGCAATTATTCAAATTCTCCACAGTAAACTGAACATCAGGTCAGGCAGGACCTGGAATTGGGAATCATCCCAGGGTTGTGACTGCAAGCATTATCCTTAGAAATAAATTTTAATGTTATCAACTGGTTTGATCTTAAACCAGCCAGTTTGGAAGAGAACAGTTCTGGAGTGTACAGAGTTAGGAAGGCTGAAGTAGAAATGTTTATATTTAACTTCCATAACCATCAACTATGGAGGAGATGGGCTTCTAACCAGGGTGCAGAAGGTCAAGAAGAAGATCCTACTCTAAAGGTTGATTGGTTCCTGTTGTGTGGGATGTTGTAGATGTTGTATATGCATAAATGATATGTCTCTTTTTCTCTGATGTTTGATGCCCTTTATCTTTCATTTTCTAGATCAAAACTGAGGACCAGAGAGAGTCGCCTCCACAGGTATCAGCAGAGATAGTTCGCCATTGTCTGTGTTCCACAGATGTTACTGATATTTATTTGGATTGTTGAAAATGCAATGAGGATCTGCTGCTGCAATGGATGGCATTTCAACGTGAACTTGCAGCCATTTAACAAAGTTTTCAGCTAAAATATCTATTTAAGGATAATGTATATCATGTGGTAATGTGGGATTGGTTTGGTGGGGGGAGTGAGACATTTGAAATAAATTGCCCAAAATTCCTTTGGGAGCAGAGATTGGTGGGGGCTGGGTGGGGTGGGGGGGGGGGGGTTTGAGGTGGGTAGGTCATAATTAAATTGGGGTTGGGGTTTGAAAAAGAACAGCAAAGGAGTCGAGGGTTTCCACTGTTGGCTAGGGGAAGGGGTGGGAGGTTAGAAGATGAGGGGTAATAGTAGTTAGCACAAAGCTATTACAGCACCAGTGATAAGTTTCAAACCTGGTGCATTCTGTAGGGAGTTTGTATATTCTCCCCATGACCAAGTGAGTTTCCTCCCACATTCAAAGACACTGGTCAATAAGTTAATTGGTCACATGGGTGTCTTTGGTCAGTATGGGCTCAGGGGCTAAAAGTTACCATGCGGTATCTCTAAATTTAAATTAAATTTAAAATTAAGAATGTGGGACATTTTTTAAGCAGAGGGCTGCGATGCGACGGGATTCAATTCCAAGCACTGCAGTGCCGAGGAATCTGTTTGAGAAGTGAATGTCTTTGCTAGGGAAGTATTCCTGTGTATGAGCTGGGGCGTTTTGGGACAATCACTGATAATTGTCTTGTTTTCTCAGGACCTGCAACCACTTCAAACCTTGCAGCAGCTGGTGGTCGTACCTGGGCATCACCTGCAGACGGCATCACCGTTCCTACTGCCTCAAATACAGCAAAATCAGCAAGGTGATCTATCCCACTATCAGAAACATCTTCCCCTCTCCACCTTCTGTAGGGACCACTTCCTCCATGACTCCCTCATCCACTCATCCCTTCCTACTAACCACCCTTTTGGCTCCTTCCCCTGTGACCACAGGAAGTGCCGCACTTGTGCCCACACCTCCTCCCTTACTACCACTCAGGGCCCCAAAGTCTTTCCAAGTGAAGTAGCCCTTCACTTGTGAATCTGTGAGAATCATCTACTGCACTCGATACTCCCAACTGTGGCCTTCTCTATATTAGAGAGGCTGGATACAGACTGAGAGATCACTTCACTGAGCACCTTTGCTCTGTCTGCATCAGTGACGGGGATCGCCCAGTGGCCAACCATTTCAATTCTGCGCCCCACCCCATGATGACATGTCTGTCCACGGCCTTGTATACTATCAAACCAAGACCACCTGTAAATTAGAGGAGCAACACTTAACTTTCTATCTGGGAACTCTGCAAGTGGATGGCATTAACATCAACTTCTCATTTCTGCTAGGCCACTCTCTGTTCTTCCCATCCCTCTTTCTTCTTTCCTCCAGTTCTTTACCCCCCCCCCTTACCCCTCCCTCTCAGTCCTTTTACAGAGACATCCTCCTCCTCAGATCAAAATGGAAAATGCTGAAAGCATTCAGAAGGTCAGGAAAGAGGCAGAGAATTAATTTTTCAAGCTGGAGGCTTAAAAAAAATGAATTTCAGCATTTCTTCCTTTCTCTTTCACAATCCTGCCTGATCTGCTGAGTGCCTCCAGCATTTTCTGTTTTGATCTCAGATTGCCAGTATCTGCAGTTTCAGAGCAATGTGATTGAGGTGGGAGTAGACAAATGCCTTGTTAGCAAGAGAATCCCAATTTGAGTTGAGGTAACTCAAATTAATGGGAAACTTTGGTGGGTCAGAGTAGAGGAATGCATGAATAGGTTGGGGAGTTGGGGATAATGCCTGTTCTAGTCTGGCATGGGTGGTAAAGGAATGCTTGACTGGACTGTGATGTGTGGCAGCAGAGGATGCCTGTTTGGTGTGGGTTGGATTTGGGCTGCTGGGAGAGAAGCATTTATCAGGATTCTTGTTAGTGTTGGGGGGGGGGGAGGAATTGGAAAGAGAAGCTCTGCCAAGGTTGGCATTTTAATGTGGCAGGAGTGCCTTTTGGGTTAGCTAGTTTGGGGTAGATGTCCAAACTAGGTTCAGAGGGATTAACATGATAAATTGAAGTGCTAAGGGAAAGGAGTGGGAAATCTTATTCAGTTTAGTGTGTGCGAAGTTGATGAGAATAGAATAACTGACCTTGTTGGTAGATGGCGAGGGAATACCATCCAAGTTGGACAAGAGAGGGTTGTGGAAGAGTAATGCCATAGGTAAGTTGACAAAGGCCCAGACCCATTTGAGTAGATTGTGTGAGAGAGTTAATGCGATTGAGGGAGAGGGTTACCTGTCTGATGGACTTGAACAGGTGTCTGATCAGTAAATGGCTTTATCACTAAAAACAAATTATGAAGTGGATGCCACAATCAATATTGAAATCTTAGATGATTTTCCCTCTTGGATTCGAATATGCTATATTATATCTTTGCAGGGGCTTTGTTGTAATTTTGTGATTTTAATCATTGAGTAATTTGCAAATACATTCTCAGGTTCACTGCAGTCTCCAAACTTGCTCCCATTGTCTCAGCAATCACAGAACTCCCTCTGTTCTCCACAGCCTGGCATTGGGCTCACTTCACAGGTTAGTTAATTATTCAAAATATTTCATTAACATTTCCTCACGAAGCAACTTATCTTTGAGTTAGTGTAGCAAAAAGACTCCAGTTGACCTATGACATCAGGGCCAAATTTGTGCCATTATAATTGATTATCACAAGAACGATGTAGACCTTAGTCAAGTCAAACATTGGTAAACTGGTATGGAATTAGAATCATGGGATGTTTACCGATACACTATCTTTCTTGATAAATGAAAATGTCCTTTAAATGGAGTTTGTGGTATCAGGTGAAGAATTTAGTCAATTGGCACTGAATAGGGAATAAATTTATTGAGTTAAGTCTGTGGGATCTTTGGAATTCTGCATTCCCAGTGGACAGTGGACCAGCACTGTATGTAAGGCATTTGTACATTGCATACTATATTGGCATGGATTTCCTCCAGGTGTTCCAGTTTCCTCCCATCCTTCAAAAATGTACGGGGATTGTAGGTTCATTGGTGCATTTGGGCAGCATGGGTTAGAAGGGCCCTATTACCGTGCTGTAAATCTAAATTTTAAAATTTAAAACAGTTGCTGATGAATGTAGGTCTGAAACAAGGTTTCTGGGAATTATGTGATGTATGGATCAGATGGGAAAGCACTGTAGGTAGAATTGCATTTGTGATCTTGCTGAAAGGGAGAAGAGAATTCTTGGGCTGCATGATCAGTCTTGTGGAATGACAGTCCTCAAAAAGTTTTTCTGGATGACACGGTTCTCCAAATGTTATGTGCAAAACCATTTCCTGAATTTACTTTAATAACTTTACAGGCAGTAATTCGATCAGGTCTCATGGGCTCGACTCTGGATTCACATTTAGAAGGTCTTCCTCCACATCAGGTGCCAAAGCACATTGTTCCAAAACACATGCCTTCTGTACAATCAGATGAACCCAATGATCTTGAGGAACTGGAACAATTTGCTAAAACATTTAAGCAAAGGCGAATTAAACTGGGTTTCACTCAGGTAAGAGAGTGGGATCCAGCAGTTGTTGGGATTCAGTGTGGTGAAGGGGATCTGTGTGCTTCTCTCAGTCTCTCACCCAATACAGCAGCTTTTGGGGATCAGGAGAATGTGGTGTTTCTGCAAATATTCATGCTTTATGATAAATGTTAAACACCTACTGGCCAACTAACTCCCATACAGGCCAGCAGACTACTTCCCCAGTGACCAGCTCTGTAACTTAAAACATTTAATCCTGCATTTTCTTTTTGTTGATGGCAAATTTGAATTGGTGCTGTCAGTGGATAAACTGATGAGGCAAATGCATCATTCTGTTGGGGACTGCTTGTCAGTTTGGATTATGGCAGTAACCATAGACTTTCCCTCCCCACCTCACCCCTCCTTCTTGTGGGTGGCACAGGTAGCACAATACCGTTAAAGCACTAGCGAATGGTGCTTGAATCCGGCGCTGCCTGTAGGGAGTTTGTATGTGTCTGTGTGGGTTTCTTCCAGGTGCTCTTTCCTCCCACTGTTCAAAATGAACTAGGGGTTGGAGATCAACTTGGTGTTACTGGGCAGCATGGGGTCATAGGCCGAAAAGGCCTGTTGTATATTTAAATATAAGAAAAATGTAAAGTTTTTTCAGGATCTAATGGTCATATGATCAACAGCCAGATTCAATTTGTGTCTCGGCTCATCAGTTTGCAACTTTATTGGCAACTTTCAGATCCTCTTTTAGGACATCCCAAAGTACTTTCCAACCAATGTTTTGAACATGTAATTACAGAGATAATGCAATGAATGCACTGGTCACAATATACATAGCAATCCTCCTCAAACAGCTATGTGATAATGAGCAAATCTATTTTAGTAATGTTGGATGAAAACTGTATATTGGCCAGGACAATGGGAATAACCATCTTTTCTTTTTTAAGTAGTTTCAAGTGTTGTTTATCAGAAAACTAAGAATACAGATGTGGTCTTGGTTTTGCATTCACTGAAAAGATAGCATTGTGAAGAGTCCAACCTTTTTCAGTATTTAAGTAAAATGTTATTTGAGATATTCCTGCTTGATTCTCTAGAACAGTTCTTCAATTCTGACTCAGGAGAAATAAGTATCACCTAACTTCTTGTTTCTTTGCAGGGGGATGTCGGATTAGCAATGGGAAAACTCTATGGGAATGATTTTAGTCAAACTACAATCTCCCGATTTGAAGCTTTGAACCTGAGCTTCAAGAACATGTGCAAACTCAAGCCACTGCTGGAGAAATGGCTGAGCGATGCAGGTATCCAGCTCAAGTGGGTGCTCCTTCCCTCCCCTCCTCTCCCCCATGCAGCTAAAATGGTGCTTTGCAATCAAATTCATCTCACAAACCCATTATGCCATTATACAGGTTTCCCCATTTAGTTGATGATTCCAAATGCATATCCCACTGAATAATAAGTTGTGCTTGTGATAGTTTGAAAAATGCTTCTCACCAATGTGAGAAGGTTACAAAATTTAGTAGTGTTCAGGTTTTTCCTCATTCCTTTTAAAAAACACTGGACTATGAAATTTTTGCTTCCTGAACACCTTTGGGTGTATTTTTATGGATTTTTGGGCTGCTGATCATGAAAATCACCTTATTTTAAATATAACCTATATTTGTGATTTCTTGGCATATTTTGTCTACTAGTATATTGCCCACAAAGCAAACTGCTTTGGTCATTCCAAGTATGCCTGTGCATGCTCTCAATGTGGGTACCATGGAAGGTATTTAATATGTTGAGAATTTTCTTGACAACTACAGAGCACCAAACTAAATTCAGCTGATTGGCAACATGATTCAAGCCTACAAAATCATGAAATGTAACATGTCATTGAAAATTAATTTTCTGCATTCGCACTTGGGTTTCTTCCCTGCTGATCTTGGTGCAGTCAATGATGAACATGGTGAAAGGTTTCACCGGGACATTGTGACCATTGAAAAATGGTATTAGGGCAACTGGAATCTATTAATGCTGGCTGACTATTGTTGGACACTGACAAGAGAGGCATCAGATGCTGAGTACAAAGGAAAATCAATGGCAAAACATTTTTTTAAGTCAGATGACCACAATGTGTCAGCATCATTATGCTAAATTCAATCAAACTTAATGTTTCTCCAACTTCCCTTCTGATGTGTATTGTAGAGTTGTACAGCGCAGGAACTGACCATTTGGCCAAATGTTCATGCTGACCAGGTTTTTAAACTGAACTAGTCCCATTTAGCTGCATTTGGGCCATATACACCCCCCCAAAAAAAACATTTCTACACCTACCTGTCTAAATGTCTCTAAATTTCATAATTGTACCTGCTTCTACACATCTTCTCACAATTTGTTCCCTGTAAACATCAGGTGTTGTTGAAAAAGTTGCCCCCCATATCACTTTTAAATCTCTCCACTTTCAACTTAAACCTTTAATTCTGGACTCTTACCCTGGAATAAAAATTGTGGCTATTCAACTAATCTCTGCTCTCAAGATTTTTGTATCGCTTAATCACTTTCCTTTTAAATTATGATTTACTTGCTCTGATCTTTGAGATCCATATTTTTTCTAGGGCACATTTTACAGTTAGTTGATTAATGTAACTAAGAGAATTCCAGATTCTTTTATTGTCATGTAATAAAAGAGTGTAATATTACACAAAAATGTGTTAGTCTTTCATACGACAGACAGATTCGCCATCAGCAGAAATTTCCGGGTGTCTCTTACAGTCAGTGAAAGAGAAGCAAAAGAGAGTCTCTGCAGAGTTGTTGAGTGTCCATGGATTTTCCCCCAGTGCTCCTGTTATCTCTATAGTCACACAGACCAGCCTAAATGATCGGCAACCTGAGCTCCAGATCCAAACCTCCAAAATTATAAGGAAGGCTTCAACACCTTCAGCTCCCTCTCGCATCCCAGTTCTGATACTTGATACTCCTTCAGCCAGTCTCTAGCAGTCTGCAGCCTGGTGTGACTTCTTAGAAAGCAGAGAGTTGTGGTACAGGGATGTTTTCCTGGTTGAAAATCAGTGGTGAGTGGGGTGCCACAGGGGTTGGTGGTGGGACCGCAACTTTTCACGATATTCTTAAGCTATCTGGAAGAGGGGACAGTGTGTAGTGTATCTAAGTTTGCGAATAATGCTAAATTGAGTGGAAAAGCAAATTGTGCAGAGGATACAGAAAGTCTGCAGAGAGATATAGATAGGTTAAGTGAGAAGGCAAGGGTCTGACAGATGGAGTATAATGTTGGCAAATGTGAGGTTATCCTCTTTGGATGGAAAAATGGAAGATCAGAATATTATTTAAATGGAAAGCGATTTCAGCATGCTGCCATGCAAAAGGTCTTGGGAGTGTTTGTGCATGAATCACAAAAGGTTGATTTGCAGGCGCAGCAGACTATCAAAAAGGCAAATGGAATGTTGGCCTTCAATGCTAGAGGGATTGAATTTAAGAGCAGGGAGGTTATGTTGCAACTGTACAAGGTTCTGGCAAGATCACATCTGGAGTACTGCATGCAGTTCTGGTTTCCTTACTTGAGGAAGGATGTACTGGCTTTGGAGGTTGTGCAGAGGTTCACCAGGCTGATTATAGGGTTGAAGGGTTTAGCCTAAATGGAGAGATTGACCTGAATGGGAGTGTACTTGTTGGAATTTAGAAGAATGAGGATCTTATAGAAACATCCAAAATTATGAAAGGCATAGATAAGGTGGAGATAGGTAAGTTGTTTACATTGGTGGGGAGACCAGAATTAGGGGACATGGCCTCAAGATTTGGGGTAGTTGATTTAGAATGGAGATGAGGAAGACTGCTTTTCAATAGTGAATCTATGGAATTTGCTGCCCATTGAAACACTGGAGGTGACTTCAGTAAATATATTTCACCACAGAGCCCCATACTGGACCTCTCAGTGGTCACTGACCCATAGGGTCATCTCCTCTGATTCTCCTTCTCAAATGGGGGTGGTCTTCCTGATTTCTGCTACCCTGCGTCAATCCTCTTCTTCCCCTTGACCCCACTGTATGATGAAGTTCACTAGGTGTCCTCATCCTGGCAATGTAATATGTCAGAAGGCTGCCACTGACTGAGGGTGAATTCACACAGTCCTTGATGTTATTCATAGAACAGAACAGCACATCACAGCCCATGATATGTATGCCAACCATGATTCCAATCTAAACTGATCTCATCTGTCAGTACAAGATTCATTATCCTTTTCTTCCCTGTCTGTTGAAAATGTGTGTCGGAATGCCTCTTAAACATCATATCATATTTGTTTCTACCTCTTCCCCGGCAGCATATTTCTGGCACCTTCCACCCTCATAAATTTCTTTTATACTTTCCTCCTCTCGCCTTGAACCTGTACCCTCTAGTATTTGACATTTCCATCATGAGGAAAATACACCATCTTTCCTATCCATGTCTTCCATAATTTTGTTTACTTCTATCAAGTCACCAGAGAGAACAATCCAAGTCTGTGATACTCTCTAATTCAGGCAACATCCTGCTGAACCTCTTTTGTATCTTTCCAAAGCCTACGTATCCTCCCTATAATGAGACAATCAGAACTGCAGACAATACTGCAAATGTGGTCGATCCAAAGTTTTTTGCCAATTTTATACTCTGTGCCCCAACTGATGGGGGAAAAGCATACTGTGTGTCTTTTTTTTAAACCACTACTATGTTGACATTTTCAGAAATCTGTGGACTTGCATCAATGCTCCCATGGTCCTGTACTTTCTTCTTGTGATTTACCTCCCAAAATGCACCATGTCACACATTTCATCTGCTATTTCTCAACTCAGATTTCCAATGGATCCATACCCTGTTGTATCTTTTGACAATCTACCTCATTACCTGCAACTCCACCAGCTTTTGTATCATGTGCAGTCTTACTAATTAGACCATATGTTTATTTGTATATTATAAACACACAAACTCACATCCTTCCAGATTCCTTCACACTAATGCATGCTTTCTCTTCCTTTGCTGAACATAAACGGCATGCATCTTGGGTTGCAGTGCACATTCAATAATGAATCCCATTAACGCAATATTTCTTTGGGTAGAGAATGTCCCCTCTGATTCTACACTGAACAACCTGGCATCTCTCGCTCCCCAATTGATTGGGTTGGAGGGTCTTGGGCGCAAAAGGAAGAAGCGGACGAGCATTGAAACCAACATCCGCCTGACCCTGGAGAAACGTTTCCACGAGGTGAGTTCACTCCAACAATGTTAACCCTCTTGCTCAGTCTAAATGATGAATATCGGCAGATGAGTTGTAATTTTTCCCCCGTTAATACAATAATTTAGGAAACTTGTGTGGCTTGTGATTTTTTTTTTCCACCTTTTCCCTCCAACTCCTTTACCTGTTCCACCCATTATTCTCATGGTTTGTCTCGGTCCCTTTCTCTGTGTTCATCTCACCACCATAACATCTGAAACAGTCAGGACTGCTACACCATGTAGTGAAATCTTTTGTGATCCATCTTTGTTTCTATCCACCATCCATGGTTCGCCAGCAGGCAATAAAACAACAATCATACATCCTCTTTGGGGTATCATTCATGATTCTTTCCGATGCTGTTGGAGCTCATAGTTGTATTTCTATTCAGAATGGAGCTATTTAATTCTGAAATTATCCAATTTGTTGGCTCTTGTTTCTCATGTCAGAACTCAAAGCCAAGCTCGGAAGAAATTGTGATGATTGCAGAGCAATTGTCGATGGAGAAAGAAGTTGTTCGTGTTTGGTTCTGCAATCGGCGTCAAAAAGAGAAGAGGATTAACTGTCCCATAGCTGCATCCACCAAAACATCTATGTATAGCTCCCGGCTGGTGCGTCTCATTGCTTCTATGGTTATTTTTTAATGTTTATCTTTCTGTCCATTATTCTTGGCCTCTTGGAAAATTTGTGCATGTTGGATGCCCATTCTTTCTGCCAGAATCGGAGTTCATCCCCCTCACACACACACACACACACACACACACACACACACACACCTTGAGTCAAACCGTTGACTATCAGAGCAATTTTTGAGCTGAAGTGCTCAATCATTTGGAAGAATTCTCTAATTGGTTCCTGCTTTTTGACTTGCTTTTGTCCGTTAAATTCCCAACATTTTTCCCAGCAAATTGTTATAATTGAGAATTAGAAATACCTCAAACCTCTCCAAGATGAGTAATTGTATCTCCATAATTAATCAGTGTGAAGGATTGTGGAATTCTGGGTTCCAGGACTGGGCAAGGATATGTAAATTCAAATAGGTGAATTTGGATTCACAAAGGGGAAGAAAGGTTTATTTCTGAGAGGAATATCTATTCAAAATTGATATTTAAAGCTGTAAAATAAGAGCTTGAAGGAAGGAAACCTTCTCTCTGAAGCAGTTATAAACTGATGCTAAAGTTTTATTCTTACTGAACTGCTCTCCACTCAGATTTCCTTCCTTGTCCTTTGTATTTTGATGTTGTTTATGCCTATCCAATGGCTACACTTTTCACACTCATAAATTATCCTGCCACCGTTCCATTTTCAAAGTAAAATGTTTGAACCCTCTATCCTGCCCCATTTCCATCTTTCCTTCTGCCTCTCTGAATTCATCATATGGAGCGTTGTCTCATGCATGCATAACCAACTTTCCTGGAATTTTGTGTTTAGATCCTTTAAATTGTATTTGTGCTCAGCCACCTTATAAATTTCCTAGCTTTTTTCTCTTCTGCCCTCCCGCCTGTTGGTCTGTGCTCCTCTCCCTCCCCCTTCTTCTTGCCTTTCCCCATCTTTTTATTTGGGTGTCTGCTTGCTTTTTGTTCGTACCTTGACAAAGGGTTTAGGCCCAAAACATTGGTAATTTATCTTTGCTTCCTATGGATGCTGTATGACCTACTTAGATTATCCATCACTTTTGCAATACAAATAATCTTATCAACAACCCATGTGATTATGACCATTGTAAACTATCCCCCCTTATTCTTCTGAACTTGTCTGCAACCTTTAATAATGCTTTTCACTGTGTCTCTTTATTGGCATGCTTGCCAAATATCATTATCTCCCAATCATTGCCAGAATATCATTTAAAATGGCTTCAATTCCTGCACCATTACCTCTGATGCTGTCTCAATGACCGATCCTTCAACATCATCCAGACATTGCCAGTACCCACATGAACTGACACAGCAGTCAAAGTACAGATGTGATCCAGTGAATAAATAGTTCAGTAACTCAGAGGTCTGGGCTAACAATCTAAGCACCAGAGTTCAAATTCCACCAGGGAGCTACAGAATTTAAATTCTGAATATTCCTTGCCTTGTCTTTCTGATGTTTCTGACTCTGGATATGCAGTTGGCTCTGAAATGGTCCAGCAATTTCCTTGTTTAAGTCATCAGGGATTGGTACAATGTTTTCTTTGCCACTGATGTCTGCCATCAAAAATAAATAAATTTAAGGGAAATGCCCAGCTTTACCTCCTTCTCTCTCCCTTTCTTTCATTCACCCGTTCAATCAGCAAACATTTCAGTCTTGGTGAGTGGATGGATATCTGTGCCATGGGAACTAGTTGACAAAGTAGATATAATTGAAGTTGGCAAGGAAAGGCAGCCAGGATGTTGGTTGGTGCACTTGGAAGAAAGGATCTCACAGTTTAGGTAGGCTATCACCTCCACCAAGAAAAAGAGCGAAATCCACTTAGAACTCTTCTGCTTAAATGGGCAGATTTTAATATTATTTTTTTAAAAATTAGACACAGCATGATAACAGTGCCTTTCAGCCCATGAGCTCATTACACCCAATTGACCTATAACCCACAGTACATTTTGAAGGGTGGGAGGAAACTGGAGCACCCAGAAGAAACCCTCGCAGACATGGGGAGAGTGTACAAACTTCTTAGACAGTACGGGAATTGATCCCTGGTCCCACTCGCTGGTACTGTAACAATATTATGCCAACTGTACTGCCTGACACTTAATTCTCAAGTTTCAGGCTAAACATGTTATTTACTAACTTGTGTATTTATTTTGCTAGGTTTCCACCTCTGGATCTATTGACTCCCTGATCATGACACAGGTGCACAGCGGTTTAAATGTTACAGGTAAGAATTGCACTGATGCCATTGATTTATCAAACATCAAAGTCAAGAATCATTTACACAGACACATTATGGGGTTAATGGAGACATTATAACAGAGTGGAAGATCATAGATGGAACTAGATGGGACCTTCAGCCTCTGGTTTACCCAGTTTTCTCACAATTATATTCTGGCTATGTTCTCTCTATATTCTCAGTCTTTACCTGACATGTTGACTATCTCCTTGCCTCCACAGATACTGTTTGATCCATTGGGTTCTTGCAACAGTTTGCATTTTGAACCAGATTCCAGTATTCATTTTACCATTGCACTTAGTTGGATTGAACACGATTACTATTATCTCTAGGTTGTCCAAATATTTCATAAGTCAAATTGTGGTTTGTCAAGTTCTGGGTATTGGTTTCATTTTTTGTTGCTCCAATTCTGATCTCTTTGTCACCATGGGTACGTATGCTATGGAGCAACAAAGAGGACTATGGTTTCCCTGACCCAACCATTCTGGTTGAGAGTAATTCTAAGTGTTGATTACTTTTCCAGGAGTATCTTCTTCAAGTATGTCTAGCAGACCTTCATCACCAATTCCATCATCCACTGAAAATGCCCACACCTCAACAATCAGTCAGTCTGGGCACAACACTACTCCAGGGTAAGGAACATTAGAAAGGTTCATTCTGACATTTTTCCCCAACCTAGAGCAAGGAAAGTTTCTAAAATGAACATGGAACTGAAAGCTATTTATGCCACCTTGCTGATGTAAAATAATTGATGGATAATGGCATTGACTGTTCTTGCACCACAAGCAGCTTCTCTTGCTCTGTGTTGTGTGTTAATGCATTTGTTAACATTCTGATGCTGTAAGCCAATCAGTGGGTGTCTGGTTACTTCATAATCATCTCTATTCCTTAGACGATTGCAGCAAAGAGTTAACTGCAAAGGAACAGAAATTAATGACAAAACCAACTCAGCAGCTAATATGACTGATTTCTAATGTGAGCTTACAAGGAGAATAGGCAGGAGGTGATGAGGGAGGCAAACCAAGCTTAATACTATATATACACGCATATAATAGTTGATACTGTGTAAAAGTTGACTCCCCTAATTTTTGCTTAGGCCACCCATCCTTTGGAGGTCCTGACACCACAAACACAGACTTTTACCTGCCTATCCTAGCTCCTGACGCCTGAATGTGGATTTTCCACCTAGTCTAGACAACCCGCCCACCCATCCGAACCCCTGACGCCCTGAACATGGACTTATCACCCAGTATAGGTAATCTGCCCTCTCATTCAAGCTCCTGATGCCTCAAACGATGCATGTACTTACTGCGGTCAAAAGTAGAATGCATATAATAGTCGACCCCCTAAATTTTACCCTAAAAATTGGCCCACAAATTTGATTATTATATGTGTATACATGATAGGTATCACTGAACAACAAGTATTTTCAAAAGGTTTGCTTCCTGAAAAAAATGAGGAATATGGTAGACAACATCAAGCTGAACATAAAGATGAGGAGTCCCGTGATGGAGTAGTGGCCGGTCGGGGAACTCCAACCCTCTCTGGAAAAGTAAAACAAAGACAGTGAAAAAACAAAGGCACAAACACAAAAACCAAAATAAAGTGAAAGTAAAGGTGTGGAGAAAATGCCAGAGAAGAAAGAAAAGCCAAAAGCAACGGGAAGAAAAGAAGAAAAGACGTCGGAAGAAGAAGGTGAAGGCCTTACCTGTGTGAGGAGGCCCGCCGTGGAGAGAGAAGCCCGCTCCCTAAGGTCAGTTGAAGCACCGAACTCGGGACTACAAAAATGGCTCACGGAGCCAAAAAAAAGTGCGCAACCGCGCATGCGTGAGGAGTCACGCATGCGCGATGCGCAAGACAAAAATAACACTGACGGGAGGGGGGACCAGCTGAGGAGTTGATCTCCACAGCTGAAATTGACAACTACAACAAAGCAGCAAGAGGAAAACATAGAAAATAACGAGAACAAGAAAGAAGAGAGTAAAAAGAAATCAAAGAAACAACAGATGACCAACCCAGAGGAAGAAGACCAGCATCAAGGCACTTCTAGTAAAAATAAGAAGACCAAAAATACCCAACAAAATAAAACAAACAAACCAACAAGAAAACCAGAAGAGACAGAGGTAAAGGACACAGATCCTGGAGTGGACTCAGAAGAAGAAGAGGAAGAACACAGAGAAATGGAAGATGAAGGGAAGGGCAAGTACATGGATATATTTTTTTTAAAGACTATATGGAATCAGTAAAAGAATGGCAATCACAAGAATTCAGTGAAATAAAAAGAAGAGTAAAAAGTACAGAAGAAAAAATGAATACATTAGAGATGATCATGTCAGATATAGGAAAAAGAGTGGACAAGGTGGAAGAATGAGAAACAGGTATATAAATGGAAGTAGATGACTTAAAAAAGAAATTAGAAGAATCTGATAAAAAAGTTAAAGAGACACAAGAGCTGTTAGCTCAGAAGATAGATATAATGGAAAATTATAATAGAAGAAACAATATAAAGATAGTGGGCCTTAAGGAAAATGAAGGCAAGAATATGAGAGAATTTATAAAAGAATGGATCCCCAGGGTCCGAGGAAGACCAGAATTATAGGAAGAAATGGAAATAGAAAAGGCACACAGAACATTAGCCCCTAAACCACAACCACAACAAAAAACAAGATCCATTCTAGTAAAATTCCTAAGATATACAACAAGAGAAAATATATTGGAGAAAGCAATGAGGAAAATAAGAGAAGACAAAAAACTACTGGAATACAAAGGTCAAAAAAAAATTTTCTATCCAGATATAAGTTTTGAACTCCTGAAGAAGAGGAAGGAGTTTAATACAGCAAAAACGATCCTATGGAAAAAAGGATATAAATTTATGCTAAAGTATCCAGCGGTACTTAAAATAGTTATTCCAGGGAAGCAAAACAGACTATTCTTGGATCCGGAGGAAGCAAGAAAATTTGCAGAACAACTACAAAACAGACAGAGAGATGAAGACATGTAACGAGAACAAAAATGACTACAAACTATATGTATGTGTGTATGTAGGTGTATGTGTATATATATATATATATATGTATGTGTATGTATATATAAAAAAATAGAGTATAGGTAAGAACTAAGAAGTGAAAGAAAGGGAAGAAAGGAAGTATGGGGGGAATTAAGAGAGTGACCTTTGTTATATATGAAGATTAAAATCTTTTCTGGGGGGGGCTGGGTGGGGAAGAATTACGGTCACTGCGATATCTGTTGACGCTTGCGAGTGAATTCGCAGATCCAAATGGAGAGGGGAGATGTGGTTGCCCAACAAGGGATAAAGGGCAACTCAGGAAGGGGATAGTGGGGTTAAAGGAAGTTTAGATAGGAGAATAATGGAAATATTTTATGTTTTAGAAATGTTGTCTTATAATGTGTTCAAAAAAAGAAAGCAGAAATGGATAAGAAGGAAAGGTGAAGATGAGGAAACGGAAAGGAAAGATAAACAAAGTATGAAATGGCTATGTTGAACTATATGACTTTAAATATTAATGGAATACATAACCAAATCAAAAGGAAGAAACTGTTAAATTTACTGAAAAAAGAAAAGATTGATATAGGATTCGTAGAAGAAACACACTTAACTGAAGTGGAACACAAGAAATTAAAGAGAGATTGGATGGGACATATAACAGCAGCATCATATAATTCAAAAGCTAGAGGAGTAGCTATATTAATCAGTAAAAATGTACCAATCAAAATAGAAGAGGAAATAATAGATCCAGCAGGGAGATATGTAATGATAAAATGTCAGATATATTCGGAGTTTTGGAATTTACTCAATGTATATTCACCTAATGAAGAAGATCAGAAATTTATGCAAGATATCTTTTTGAAGATAGCAAGACATGCCAAGGGAACATACTAATAGGAGAGGATTTCAACCTTAATTTGGATTCAAATATGGATAAAACTGGGAAAAAAATTAACAGAAAGAACAAAGTAACTAAATTCATAATTAAATCGATGCAAGAAATGCAACTTTTGGATATATGGAGGAAACAACACCCAAAGGAAAAGGAATATTCATATTATTCAGGTAGACATAAAACATACTCAAGAATAGGCCTATTCCTGTTATCAGCTCGCATGCAAGAGAGAGTTAGGAAAACGGAATATAAAGCTAGACTATTATCGGACCACTCACCCCTGTTATTGACAACAGAGTTAGAGGACATCCCACCAAGAATGTATAGATGGAGATTAAACTCCATGCTACTTAAAAGGCAGGATTTTAGAGAATTTATTGAACGACAAATTAAAATGTACTTTGAAATAAATACGGAATCAGTGAAAGATAAGTTTATACTAAGGGACGCAATGAAAGCGTTCATCAGAGGGCAAATAATAAGTTATGTAGCTAAGATGAAGAAGGACTACAATCAGGGAACAGAGCAGTTGGAAAGGGAAATAGCAAATATAGAAAAAGAATTAGCAATGAACGAAGACACAACTAAAAGAAGAGAATTGGCAGATAAAAAAATAAAATATGAAACACTACAAACATATAAGGTGGAGAAGAACATAATGAAGACAAAACAAATATTATGAACTAGGAGGAAAAAACGCACAAAATTCTAGCGTGGCAGCTTAAGACAGAACAAACTAAGAGAATGGTATTGGCATTAAGGAAAAAAGACAAGCAAATCACATATAATCCAACGGAGATTAATGAAAACTTCAGAGAATTCTACGAACAATTATATCAAACTGAAAACGAAGGGAAAGAAGACAAAATAGATGAATTTTTAACTAAAATTGAACTACTGAAATTACAAACAGGAACAAAATAAATTAACAAAACCATTTGAAATAGAAGAAATACAGGAGATAATAAAAAAAACTACTGAACAATAAAACACCAGGAGAGGATGGATTCCCAATAGAATTCTTTCTTTCTTTCTTTTTCAATCTTTTTATTATTATTATAATTTATAAACACATACAGTTCAAAGAGATATAAAAAAAATACATAGTAAGTAATGAATTAATACAGAGATATTAAACAATAACATTACAGAATAAAAATATATCATAAAAAAAATTTTTTGATCAGTTTAGGGTGTGAACTATCTCTAAAAAAAGATATAATTAATAACAATATATGAAAAAAGAGAAAAAAAACCCCAAAAAAGAAGAAAAAACAAATCTGAATTAAAAAACTTAAAAAAAACTTAAAAAAAACCTACAGATATAGCTAAACCACGCTGATCACTCCGATCTCATCTTACAGCCCAATTATCATACATAATCATAGAAAGAAAACAGAGCCAGATCAACTCACCACAAATGAAAATATTGAATAAATGGTCACCAGGTTAACTCAAACTTAGAAGGGGATTCATAGACAGAGTTTCTAATTTTCTCTAAATTTAAACATAGTATGGTTTGGGTAAACCATTGGAAAACAGTGGGAGGATTTACCTCTTTCCAATTTAATAGTATAGATCTTCTAGCCATTAGTGTAAGAAAAGCAATCATACGATCCGTAGGAAGAGATAAATAAGTCAAATATATCATAGGTAATACAAAAATTGCAGTAATGGGATGTGGTTGTAAATAGAATTCTATAAAACATTTAAAGATTTACTAATTCCTCCCTTTGAAGTAATCAACCAGATTGATAAAACACAAAGCTTACCAGATTCATGCAAAACAGCAATAATTACAGTAATACCAAAGACAGGGAAAGATCCACTCGCACCAGCGTCATATAGATCAATATCTTTACTTAACACAGATTATAAGATAATATCTAAACTATTAGCAAACAGATTAGCCGACTATGTACCAAAAATAGTAAATCTAGACCAAACTGGATTTATTAAAAAAAAGACGAACAACAGACAATATCTGTAAATTTATTAACTTAATTCATGCAGTAGAAGGAAATAAAGCTCCAACAGTAGCGGTTGCTTTAGACGCAGAGAAGGCCTTTGACAGAGTAGAATGGAATTATTTATTCAAAGTACTACAAAAATTCAGCTTACCAGAGAAATATATTAATTGGATTAAAGCATTATATAAGGGGCCATTGGCGAAAGTGACAGTAAATGGATATATATCAAAACAATTTAACTTAAGCAGATCAACAAGGCAGGGATGCCCACTATCTCCCTTATTGTTCGCATTAGCCATAGAACCACTAGCAGAACTGATAAGAACAGAAAATAAAATAAAAGGGATAAAAATAAAAGACAAGGAATATAAAATCACTCTATTTGCAGATGACGTTATAATATACTTAGCAGAACCAGAAATATCAATAAAAGAATTACATAGGAAATTGAAGGAATATGGAGAAGTGTCGGGGTACAAGATTAACGCAAATAAAAGTGAAGCAATGCCAATGAATAATGCGGATTTCTCAAAATTTAAGAAAGAATCACCATTCAGATGGCGAACACAAGCAATGCGATACCTAGGTATACAAATAAATAAAAACCTCGGCCATCTATATAAACTCAATTATTATCCACTAATGAAAAAATTACAAGACGACTTAGAGCATTGGAAAGACTTACCACTAACACTGATAGGAAGGATAAACTGTATTAAAATGAACATTTTCCCAAGGATACAATACCTATTTCAGACATTACCAATATGCCTAACAGAGAAATTCTTCAAGGAGTTAAAGAAAATAATAAGGAAATTTTTATGGAAAGGGGGGGAAACCGAGGATAGCACTAGATAAATTAACAGAATGGTATAAACAAGGAGGCTTACAACTACCAAACTTTAAAAATTATTATAGAGCCGCACAATTAAGATACCTATCAGATTTTTATCAAACAAGGGAAAAGCCAAATTGGACTAGATTAGAACTAGATAAAATAGGGGAGAAGATACCTGAACATATATTATAAAAATGGGATGAAAAATTGGTACAACGTAGGAATTCTCCAGTATTGCATCATCTGCTCAACATTTGGAAGAAGATTCATGTAGAAAGGAATAAAACAAATTACCAACTACCAAAACTAATACTGACGCAAAATCAGCTAATCCCTTTTACAATAGATAACCTTTCCTTTAGAGAATGGGAGAAAAAAGGGATCAAAAGAATAGAAAATTGTTTTTCGGGAAATAAATTATTATCCTTTGAACAAAAGAAGGATAAATATAACTCATGATACAGTGTTGGCATACTACCAACTGAAATCCTACTTGAAGGACAAATTGGGAGGCAGTCTGAAGTTACCAGAGGGAAGTAATTTTGAATATGTGATTACAGACACAATGATAATCAAAAAATTTGTAACAAACATGTATATTAAACTACAAGAAAAGGAGAACGAGGAAACAAATGGTAAAACTAAACAAAAATGGGAACAAGATCTAAGCATAAAGATAAAGAATGAAACATGGGAGAAGTTATGCTCCAGAACTATGAGAAATACAATAAACACGAGGTTACGTATGATACAATATAACTGGATACACAGGCTATACATTACACCTCAAAAGTTAAATAAATGGGACCAAACAGTATCTGACAGATGTTTTCGCTGTAAAAAGGAAATGGGAACAACAATTCATGCAATTTGGACATATGAGAAAGCGGAAAGATTTTGGGAAGATCTAAACCAGATATTAAATAAAATCACAAAAAGGAATGTACCAAAAAAAAAACAGAGATCTTCCTCCTAAGTAACATAAAAAACAAAGAATTTGGACTCGATTTGGATGGAGCACAAAAAAGATTTGTTATGATAGCCCTAGCTGTAGTAAAAAAATGTATTATGTCAACCTGGAAATTAGAAGATAACTTCAGAATACAACAATGGTATATAGAAATGAATAAATGTATTCCATTAGAAAAAATAACATATAATTTAAGAAATAACATTACAATATTTGAACAAATATGGGAACTATACATAAAACACAATAGAGAAAACCTACCGTGGACATCTACCACCTAAAATGACAGAAGGAGAAGAGAATGAAAAGAACTGACTCAGTGGAATTTCTTGTTTATTTTTATTGAGTGACAACATTGTTTGACAGGTTTAATGTATCTTGTATTCTGAACTTTAAATAAATGGGAGGGGAGGTGAGGGAGGGAGGGAGGGGAGGAGGGAAGGGGGGAGAAAACGACACTATATATTTAAGAAGGAAATGTATGTATCTTGATTAATATGGTTTATAGTGTGAAAAATAAAAAAAATTAAAGAAAGAAGCTGAACATAAAGATAATTTCAAATTTGCTGTATCATATAGGAAGTTGGAGAAACATGAACCCTTTGGACTCCTGCCATTTTTAACCTTTCATTTACTCCATTCTGGGTCCATGGATAAACTACAGTATGAATGCCAGTATGAATCAGCTGGTGGTTAGGTAGAAAACCAGTCCTGGAAAGCAGGGACATGTGCTTGATGGACATGGAGTCCAAAGAATTAAATGAACTTTTATTGAATTTAGCAATATGTATACTTGGCACAAATGTAACAGAATGTATCATAGTTGTTGCAACGTTGACTAGACATTTCTGCTGTATTGAATCTTCCTGAAGACAATAAATGCTATTGTCAAGTCCACTTACTATGCTATTGCCTGAAGAACATGGGCATCAACATGTGTTCAATCTATATTAATGTAATGCACAGTATCTGTATATGTGAACTACTTTTATAACCTGTCTGTATCTATCCTGACTAAGCATGCCCAGGCCTACGACAACGTTTGGATGGAGCCTGCACTGAGTGTGTGCCCAGACATGCTTTGATTGACCAAAACTGCTTACTTTGTGGGCATTATACAAATAGACTTAAGACAATAAATCACAAAATAGGTTTAAAAAAATCAGTATGCGATAGGAAAATGTTACACTGATTTTTCATGATCAGCAGCCCAAAACCCATAAAATACACACAAAAGTGTTCAGGAAGAAAAATCTTCATTCCCCAGTGTATTCTCTTGATTTTTATATCTGTTGATGTTTTTAATTTTTGTTCTAGATTACAAGCTCCCATATGTTATCACTTCAGCTACAAACAGACCACACAGTTCATTGTGAGCCCTTGTACAGCTGTTAACCATGCAATGGTCAAAGCTGTCTCTAACCTCAATAACACAGGGCACTTCCAGCAGAGATTTGTGCCTGATTTCTGCAGTTACCTTCCAACTTTGTTACTTCCTGATTCTGTGACCAGAGTGCCTGATGGTTCTCATTTAGCAACTGGCTACTTACTTTTGTTTTGCAGCTCACGATTCTGGTGGAATAATCCCTCATTTCTTCACTGAAGGTTCTGGGATTTCACTTTCGGATCAGCCATTTCTTCAGCCCTCAATTACTGTTATGCACTGTGAGGATGACAATGGAAAACAAACAGACATCAAAGACCACATTTAATGCAAGAGTTTTAGAAGTTTTGCAATTTAACAATGGACCTTTGAATTGACTGATGTGCTGCCATCTCGTCATTGCCAATCAAAAGCTAATGGAACATTAAACTTCCACTCTGCCTTTCTGATCTTTATCCATTGGATTGAATGGGGGTCTCTTTTTTCATGCGTTGCAATAATGTTACCATGAACCTTTCATTCTGTACCCCCAAGGCGATAAGAAGCATTTACAAGCCCATTTGTATTCATGAGCTGAATGGCATTTTATTTCCACGTAGAATTCAATACTCAGCAAATTGATGGCTTGACTTTGGATGTGATTCCATTCTGATTGGTCCACTGGTAATTAGCAATCTAGAATTGTGCTGGAAACTGCATTCATGCTACAGGTACTAGTCAAAACAATAATGAAAATGATGAACATTTAACTTCAGGATTTTTATGTCTGCTTAATAGTAAATGCTTTAATTGTATTGATGTATGTATAATTAAAGATTGTGAGCAGCTGAAGGACATTTCTTTTAACCCTGTAATTCCCCTTCATAATGTCTGAGATTGTAGCTACTGTAGTTTAAACTGCTGATGAACCAAACCAGCACTGTCTGGCTCTGGGCTTTGAACAATAATCTTGACATTATTGCAAGCCTATACCTCAACTGTATGATGGGTCAACATAAACGATCCTGAGTAATGGGTAACAGTCTAAATACATTCAATAATTTATTTATTGCCACAAATTTTATATGGCAGCTTTCCCCATTAGTTTATTAGAGGATTCAATATTTAATTCCAGCCCCTGCATTGCAAATTGTCCTAAGAGCTGTACAGTAAAAAGAAAGTTCATGTGAGTATCTGCTTTTTCTGTTTTCTTGTGTTTGATATTGAGAAATATTTCCAAGTGGTTTCCTACCCCTCACCTACATATTCCCATTTTAAACATGTTCCAATGGTTAATTTATTTTGTCACATTATTCAATGAAAGCAAAGTTTAATGTTACTCCTGGAGCTTTTACATTCTGCAGCTTTTTTTTAAAAAAGTGATAAATTTCACAGTTAACTGAAATTACTGTCTTCAGTTCAAATTGAAGAACGATACAATCCTTTAGCAAAGCATGTCATATAACCACTAAATAGTACTTTTTCCAAGCACTGTGATCAAGAATCAAATAATTTAATTACAAAATGATGGCATTGCATCCAATATAACAAATGTGTATATCAAGAGTAGTCTAGTATTCTAGGAGTAAAACACGAAAGTCTGCAGACATGGTGATTGAAGTAAAAACACAATGCTGGAAAATTTCAGTAGGTCAAACAGAGTACTTTATATAGCAAAGATAAAGATACATAACTAATGTTTCGAGCTTGAGCTCTTCATCAAGGTCTACTATTCTGGAAATAGTTTGAGACATTCTATTTCAGGAAATAATCAAGTAATGTAAGAGAATGTTTCAGATCTCAGAACTTTAACAGATTATGTTTTGTGTTGATTGCAAAATATAAAAGGAGGGACTTGCGTATGTAATACACAAATTATTCCAAAGGGCTTATGGTCATTGGAGTATTTTTATTTCCAGTCACTGTTCTAAGAGAAGAATCATGGTAGCTATATCTTAAATATATAATCTATGTTTTGGTGATGTTAATTAAGAGAACTGCTTGAGCTATGATTTTCTTGTACTTCATCTGAAATAGAAAATGAGGCCTAAACTGTATTTGTAAACTGCTACAGCTGTGTATTTGTCATTATAGTCATCTGGTTGAGGTAAATGTGCTAACACTTCATCTACAGTTTAGTTTTAGTTTTTATTAAATATGTCCAATTGTTTCATTGGAGGTAGCATCAACTCTAGTTTATTCCACAGACAATTCATAAAGTGGAAAGGAAGGAAATAGTTTATTTTATTGATATAATTGCTATTTTTTTTAACTGTCATTCAAAAGCATAACCCAAAATTCTGCTGATGTTGCACATTTGAATTTTTTTAAAAATGGAAAGACACAAGAAAGTCAGAATGTGGCTGAGGGGAGGGAAAGAAAATTAATACTGCCTCAAACATTTCATTTTTAATTCATTAATGGAATTACCATTTCAGATTGATTCTTCCAGCAGAACTATGTAAAGTTTAAAGATGTAGCAATCTATTGTTGAAAGGAAGATACAGACTGTGCAAAAGGGAGAAGATGTGAGAAATAATAGAGATTAATTGATAAAAATGACGATAGTGCCAGCCCAAAAATAATAGTTCTCTGGTCCAGAGAAAATTAAATAGCAAAATACTTCAGAGCATAATATAAAATAGAATTTGGGATTATGGAATAGATAGTAGCAGTGGCAAATAGAATTTTTGTGTTTGATGTTAGTCTGGGTTTGAAGCTGGGTCCTGAACCGATTCCACTGAAGGGCTGGTCTTCCTGGGGGGAAAAAAAATAAACAAAATAGCAAATGTCAAAATAACACTTTATCGTCTACTTGTTCTTTTTTTTTAAATTCCCTCTGACCTGTTATTTATGACGTTACTATAGAACTAAATCACGTTGCCTCGTCGCTCAATGAGGCGAATGGGTTTTAAATGCCAGAGTGGAGTTTTTGTCAAAGTTTGTCATTGCTGGAAAGAAATGAGAGAATATTTAAAGTAATCGTGCATTTCATCTTGAAACAAGTGCAGATACCTTGAAAAAGCGGTATCCATTTGCTTTTGAAATCATTGACGTGTGAAGTTAGATGATGTGAATAATGTGCAGAAGTAGATTGCTGTTTAATGCTATGACTGCGGCAGTGATCCGGACATCTGCCTTCAACTTTGTACGTTTTGCAAATTTAATAATAAATGACAACTCTATAGACTCGTCTCCGCTTTCTCAGAGTTAACAGCAAACCGGCTCGGGGGGTCCGGATGTGATTAATAATAGATGATCCAGCGACATCACTGCAGCCCCTTCTACTCGGTTGCTGAAGCCGTTCTGGCCTGTGGCAGGCTCCACATTCCCCCAAAACCCGGCGCGCTGGCCCCGCCCCCACTCCCTGGCGCGTTGGCCGGGCCCACCGCCTCACACCGCCGCGGACGTGCTCCGCCCAGGAGTCGTGACAACCGAGCCACAGCCCACCCTCCCCAAAGTTGACTGACAGCCAACCCTCGCTAACCGTCCATGGCGCTACTTCCGGAGGCCGAGCCAGGCGCCATGCCCACGAATGTCGGTGAGTCCGAGCCCGCGCCGAAGGAAGCTGACGGAGTTGGCGTCCGCCAGCGGAGCTGCCGTAACCATGGTGACTGTAGCGCGCGTGGAGGTGGGGGGGGGAGGCGTCAATAAATGGAGGTGAGTCTGCCTCGTTCGGGGCGGAGCCCGGCTGGAAGGGGCGGGTTTCTCGTCACTCCTTACGGCGGCTTCCATAGAAACCACGGCCTCCGTCATGCTGGGTGGGGTTGAGCTTGGGTTTTACAGTGCAGATGGGGACAATTCATGCTAACGTCCCCTCGTTGCTGAACCCCTTGTCCTTACTTGCCCTTCATTGACCACGTGCCTCGCCTGCAGGTCCTCTTGTTACCTTGCCTCCCCCCGTCCCTGCCCCCCGTTCACCAATGCATCACCATTTCCAAATACAGTGAGCTTTTCACAGACGAATGGGGGAGGCTGCTTGTGACATACTCCATGCAGCTTGACCTGCAGGAAAAACCCATAGTTGGTCCAGCACACTGCATATTGGTGGTGATGAAGGACAAGGTCAAGGCCGAGCTGGACAAAATGCAGGACCTGGACGTAATCACTCCAGTTTCGGAGGTGACCAAATGGGTGTCCTCCATGGTGGCCAACAACGAGAAAGACAGACAGGAGATCCAGATCTGCATAAACCTGTGAGACCTCAACACAGTCCTGAAGAGACCTCATCACCCCATGCGCACCATAAAAGAAGTTGCCGCACACATGGACGGTGCGATGGAGTCTTGGTCCTAGATGCGAAAAACTTGTTCGGGCAAGCCTCATCACTACTGACCATGTTCAGCACTGCATTTGGTCACTATAGGTTCCTGCAAATGCCATTTTGAATCAATTCGGCCAGCAAAGTATTCCAAAGATCCATGGAGCAAATTTTCACTGGGTACCCCTATGGCATCATAGTCCATGATATATTGGTAGGTGGCAAAGCTCAAGAGGAACACGATGCAAACTTAAAGAAGGTCTTCAACCGAACACAGAAGGTAAACTTGACACTCAACCCCTGGAAGTGCAGTTTCTATCGAAACTAAGTCCGCTACATAGGCCACGTGTTCACCAGCAAAGGCCTGAAGGCGGACACCTCCAAAACGAAGGCCATTAGAAAAATGCCGGTGTCAACAGATGTGGCAGTCCTGCAAAGATTCCTTGGCATGGTAAACTACCTCGGCAAATTTATCTCCAACTCGAGTGAGCTGGCAGCTGACGCACAGAGACTTAGAATGGACCTGAATCAAACAGCAGCAGAATGCTTTCGATGCTTTAAAGAGTCACGTTGTGCCCACCAGTCCTCTCCTACTATAACGTACGAAGGGTGCAAAATAGTCTAGTACCGGCCCTGACAGAAAGCATTAAGGTTAGGAGTTTTTAACAGGATAAAGGGGAAGGAGCAGAAAGGAAGAAAGAGGAGAGGTGGTGCAAAGGAGATAATTATTAAAGAAGCATGGTGAAAGAATGAAATGGTATTATTTGTGGACAATGTGTTGCTGAAGAAAAGGAGACATTGGAAATGGGGAGAAGATGGAAGCCTGTGAAATGGAACAAATCTAAAAATGATAGGAAAATAACTAGACTTGTAAACAAAAATTTCAAATACATTAAATATAGTAAAATATAGTTTGCATGGTTGTCAAAAGACCAATTCTTGTCTCACTGATGGATTTTCTTTGAAGTACAATGAAATTATACTTTTGACCTCCTGGATGAGAAAGACTCCACAAACAAGTTATTGGTTGATTGGCATACTGCTGTTGGTGGGACATAGTTGTGTTTCAATTTCTTGTACTGCAGTGAGAAACTTAATTGACTGTATATACTAATCATAGTGAATTATAAGGTGGATGAGGATAGACCAGGAGGAGTCAGCTGGATGTCTACAAAACAGGTTGGGAATCTGAAGTAATATTATGTTGATGAATGAGTGACCTTGCAACAACACTATAAAGGTTAAAACCATTCAAGACAAAATACCGCTCTTGATTGGTACTTTAACTACCTCTTTACATGTTATCTGTCATCTCCATTGTTTAGGTGACTCAATTACACATCCCAAATCTATGACCTCTAACACTAACAATTCCAACAGCCTCTGGTACTTGGAACACCATTACATGACAATCTTCTCCAAATCACACTTGGAATCCTGACTTAGAAATATGTTTCTTTTTCTTTGTTTCTTTCTCTTTGCTCGGCCTAAATCCTCGTTCTCACTACCTAACAGCTTTGTAAGGATGTGTTCATGAGAAAGTTTTCAGCCAAAATGTGGCTCACCATCACTGTCCAAGGGAATGACAGAGAAAGGGTAGGGAGTGGGACTATTTGCATTGAGATCTACAATGGGCAAAGGACTGAATAGTGTACTGCATAATTCTACAATTCTGTCCATTTTTTTCTGAGTTCCTTAAGTTGTTAAAAAAAAACACTACACAGTTGCAAGTTTATTTTATAATTTAGTAAACTTGTCCTATCTTTCAGGAAAACCTTTTGGGTTGAGGATGACTTGTGTCTACTTCAGTTCTGAGGCGAGTGAAGAGCTCTTTGCAGGATTTCCATTCTCAACCGCAGGCAGAGCAGGTGACAGGGTGAGTGATTATGAATGCTAAGTGCTCTTTATGCTATTTGTGCATGGTTTCTGTGTGCTCTCTTGTAGAGGATTGAGGTTCTCAGTGCTTTTTCAGATAATTTTTCATTTCTAATGGTCATGAGTTAGGAATCCCCAGGAGTAACTGAGGAAGTTATATTTTTTTTTTCAGAGACCTGGCAAGTGAAATATTTTATGTGTCCTGGAAATTTGTTAAGGAGCCCAAAATAGGATACATGGTTCAGGAATTTGGTGCCAGGAATGAAAATAATGTAGTCCAACAACTAGAGCTGGTTGAGCATGATCAGAGTCTCGATGCATAGCAAATAACTGGGGAAATATGTTGACAGTGGATTGGAAGATTTTGTGGAGGCCAATGTTGGGATTAGTTAACTCTTTGTGATTCCTGCTTTGGGTTATTGCTAAGACATAGGATGATGGGGTTCAGTAGTGCTCAATAAATCCTGACCAAAATTTATAGATAATACCAATGTGAAAAGTTTCCAAACCTATTAGAAATTGTCCTGACAACAACAAGAAAGACTGTCAAATATTACAAGAAAACATTAGAAACTCAAAATCTGAACTTTAGCAAGAACACATACAAGTTCATGTGTAATTCATGAAAGTGATTGGAGAAACTCAGCAGGTTAAGCAGTGTACTTTATACAGCAAAAATAAAGATCATATAAATCCAATGTTTCAGGCTTGAGCCCTTCATCAAGGTATGACAAAATATAGACAGGCGCCTGAACAAAATGGTGGGGGGGTGGTGGGTGGTGGTAGGGGCAAGGGGAGAATCACAGTCCCTCAGGCAGGAAGTATCAGGTGGATAACGGAGGGAATGCACAACAGCAAATGGAGGAGAGGGAATAGCTCTGTGAATGGAGAGGAAAGAAGACAGAGGGAATATGAAGGGAGGGAGAATAGGGAGTAGGCTAGCAGAAACCGAAGCAGTTGATTTTAATGCCATCCGGTCGGAGAGGGCTCAGGTGGAAAATTAGGTGTTGCTCCTCCAATTTATGGGTGGTCTTGGTTTGACTACATGAGGCCATAGACAGACATGTTAGCATGGGAGCGGGGTGCAGAATTGAAATGGTTGGCCATTGGGAGATCTCTAATGCATGTGGAGCGAAGGTGCTCAGCGAACCGATCTCCCAGTCTGCTTCCAGTCTCTGTGATGTGGAGAAGGCCACTTGAAAGGACTATTTGGGCCCCTGAATGGTGGAGAGGGAGGAGATGTGGCGTGGCTGCAGGGGAAGGTGCCAAGGGGGTAATTGTGTGAGTTCATATTCTTTTAAATGAAGAATAACAATACCATTTATAGAAGATATTAAAATTCAATCAGATTCGACTAAACAAAAGGATTTAGGTTCATGGTGAACAAATTATTAAATGCACTATTGTAGGTTAACAAAGCTGTTACAAATGTTAACAAATTACAAGGAATTTTTCCTTGCAACAGAAAATTCATGGGTATCAAAATTATATGACACCTCCATAATTCTGAGACTATGTACTGTCCTGGTCTTTTTACTGAAATCAAAATGTTGGAATCTGAAGTAATAATAAAGCACAACTCAAGAGGTGACCCAATAGAGATTTTTAAGATGATGAAGGAGATGTGCAAAGTCAAATCAGAGGTTAAGTTTCTGTGTGGAAGAAACCGGAAATAAAAAAGCCATAAATGCATTATAGTTGCTAACAAATAATAAAGAAATAAATGAACTTTTAAAACTCAGGGTAGAGTTTAAATGAAGATCTAGTCATCAGAAGAAGTGGTTGTGGCAAATACTTCACCTACCTTCTAAAACTTAGTGTGGTAAACCATTGTTTTGTATAATTGTCTGGTCAGGCACACCTATTGGACAGTTGTAACTATGACCCCTCCCCAAAGGCTCCTGTATAAAGGTGACTGTTCCACAGCCCCCTGCAGCTCAGCTTGTGTTCTTAAGTGAATAAAATCCTATTGGTTTTTCTACAACAGTCTTTCGAGTAATTGATGGTGCATCAATTTTATTCACTTAAAAGTTTGTTTTTACAATGGAGCAGATCCTCAAGTCATAAAAGCTGGAAATCAACTCTCAGTCACCTGAGGCATCTACCAACTTTGAGCTCTGGCTGCACTGTTTTGAAGCATTCCTCCAGGCCTCCTCTATCATGTGTGATTGGAGACTGACATACTGCAAGTTCTGCACTCCTGGGTGGGCAGCCTGGTGTACTCCATGATCAGTGATGCTACCACATACCAGGAAGCCATATACATTCTCAAAGGACAGTACCTGAGTAAAATCAATGTTGTCTACGCCAGATACCTTCTAGTGACTTGAAAACAACAACCCGATGAGTCCAAAGCTGAATATCTTCTGGACCTGCGGGCATTCAACAGGGCCTTTGAATGCAAGGCCATGTCCACCACGGAGTACCCAGAGGACCTGATCCGAGATGTCTACATCACGTGGATCAGGTTGAACTATATCTAACAGAGACTCCTGGAGCAAGGGGAGTCTGCGGAGAGCAGTTGAGCTGGCAGGTACATTGGAGGTGGCTGTCCAGAACATGGAGGCTTACTCATCCATACACAGTATGGCGTTTTTCTCTCACAATACCACTGGTGAACCAGAAGGTCTTGGTGCAGGTCACACACAGCAGATGTCCGGGGTTCTGCGTAGTGACTCTCAAGGTGCAGGGTACTGAATATAAAGACTAATGGTAATGTCGCAGCTCTGTGCTGCCGTACTGTTGGGACTGGATTTTCAGTGTCACCTTAAAAGCATGATGAAGGAGTTCAATGGGCCCTATCCACCCTTCACTCTATGTAATTGATAGTTTTCGAGCCAGCAACCCCACCACTTACCACACACGACCTGTAGGCTCTCCACACTCAAAATTTCCCCCCATCGCTATTCGCCAACCTCACTCCTGACTGTGAACCCGTCACCTTCAAAAGTACACGAGGGACAGGGCCTTCATCCGGGCAGAGGTACAGCGCTTACTTAAGGGGGGGATCATTGAAGCCAGCACCAGTGCCTGTAGTACGGGATAGGGAAAAGAGTAAGATGGTCATCGACATCAGTTGGATCATCAACAGATACATGAAATTGGATGCATACCTCCCTCCCCCCTTCCACGAATCACCGACAAGGTCAACCAAATTGCCCAGTATTGGGTCTTTTTGACGATTGACCTGAAATCGACATATCGTCAAATCCCTATCTGCCCAGAGTGCTGCCAGTATTCAGCGTTCAAAGCAGCTGGCCACTTCTCCCATTTCCTGTGGGTCCCCTTTGGTGTCACGATCGACATATCAGTCTTCCTGCAGGAGATGGACCATTTGGTAGATCAGTACGAGTACCTTTCCGTACCTCGATAATGTCACTATCCGTGACCACAACCTGCAGGACCATGACACCAATCTCCAGAAATTTCTCAAAACAGCCAAGCTCCTTAACCTTACATAAACAAGGCCAAGTGCGTGTTTCGCATAACTTGTCTGGGCATCCTTAGCTGTGTCATGGAGAATGGAGTCATTGGCTTGGACCCTGACTGTTTGTGGCTTCTCCTGGAGCTTCCTCTTCCACACAGCCTCAAGGCCCTGAAGAGTGTTCTTTTCTTAGTACACTCAGTGGGTCCTTAATAATGCAGACAAGGCCCACCCCCCCCTCATCAAATCCACATAATTTCACATGGCGGCGGAGGCCTGTGCTGCCTTCAGTCACATTAAGGCAGTTATCGCTAAGGCCACAATGCATGCTGTGGACAAATTAACTCCATTTCAGGTAGAAAACGAATTGTTATACTTCACCCAAGCAGCAACCCTTAACCAGGCAGGCAGGCCAGTAGCCTTCTTTTCACATACCCTACGGGACCCCGAGATTCGACACTAGGTCAAGAAAGAGGCCTAGGCTATTGTCGAGATAGTGTGGCACTGGTGCTATTACCTGGCCAGTAAGAAATTCACCCTGATGACTGATCAACGCGCAGTTGCGTTCATGTTTAACAATCAGCAGCGGGGTAAAATCAAAAATGACAAAATACTGAGATGGAGGATTGAATTGTCCACCTACAATTACGATATTCTTTACTGACCAGGGAAACTTAATGAGCTGCCAGACACCCTATCCTATGGGATCTGTGCCAGTGCAAAACCTCCACAACGATCTCTGTCACCCCTGGGTTACTAGGTTTTTTCACTTTGTCAAAGCATGCAACCTGTTGTACTCCATTGACAAGATCAGATCCATGACAAAAAACTGCCAGGTCTGCGCTGAGTGCAAGCTGCACTTCTACCGCCTGACAGGGCACAATTAATTTAAGCCACCTGCCCCTTTGAGCAACTCAGTGTTGCTTTTAAAGGACCCCTGTCCTCCACTGACTGCATTGTGTATTTTCTTATCATCTTCAATGAATACTCCCATTTTCCATTGCCATCCCTTGCTCTGATATGACTACTGCCACAGTCATTAAGATCCTGCGCAGCCTCTTCACTCTGTTTGTCTTCACCAGTTATATCCACAGTGACCGGGGGCCATCTTTTATGAGTAATGAGCTGTGCAAGTACCTGTTGGCCAAGGCATTGCCACAAGCAGGACCACGAGTTACAACTCCAAGGGTAACGGGCAAGTGGAGAGGGAGAACACTATGATTTGGAAGGCAGTCCTTCTAGCATTGTTGTCTAAGGGCCTCCCAGTCTCCCGCTGGCAAGTGGTCCTCCCGGAGGCACTCCACTCCATCCCTGCTGTGTATGACCATAAATGCCACACCGCACAAATGTATGTTTTCCTTTCCCTGGAAATCTGCGACAGGGATGACACTACTGACGTGGCTGATGTCCCCAGGGCCCGTCTTACTCTGGAAGCATGTGAAGAGCCAAAAGTCTGACCCACTGGTTGAAAGGGTCCACCTCCTCTTGCCAACCCTGAATATGCCTACGTGGCAAACCCGGACAGACACAAAAGCACAGTCTCTGTCAGGGACTTGGTTCCCTCAGAGGCCCTGGAGGCCACGGCAGTTCCCCCCACACCCCTCCCTCACTGTGGAATACAAGCAATGCACCTGACCTCTGGTACCCCGCCTCTGTCCTGAGGGAGGTTACATCTGTCTCATTGGCACCAACCCACCAGCAGAAGGCTGTTGAATACATACAGACGCTCGAGACCATCCATGACTCCTCCATGGCACCACAGCCATAACCGGTGCTACGATAGTCCCAGCAAATGTCCAGTCCACCTGAAAGACTGAACTTGTGACTTTGAATTGTAACCTTGTAAGTTCCACTTCACCCTGCTGGACTCTTTTTAAAAACAAAGGATGAATGTGGTAAACCATTGTTATGTATAATTGTCTGGTCAAACACACCTATTGGCTGGTTGAACCTGTGGCCCCTCCCCACAGGCTCCTGTATGAAGGTGACTGTTTCACAGCTCCCTGCCGCTCAGTGCAGGACAAGCGAACAGAATGGATGTGCTTGTGTTCGTAAGTGAATAAAAGCCTATTGGTTTCTCTACAATAGTCTTTTGAGTAATTGATGGTGCATCATTAAAAATGAATAAAAGTATTTATTGAATGCTGAGAGGAATAATCCAGGTGTGGGGAGTAGGGCACGATGTATGCAAATTCCAAACACAAGATATTTGAGCCATATAACTTGTTCTTTATTCCAAAGGGTTGAGGAATCAGGTAGAGGCAGAAGCTGCACCGGGACATAGATGGGTCTTGATCCTGTCCTAATTTTAGTAAATGTGACACTGCTGATGTAATAAGGAAGATAGGAAGATTGGCACAGTAAATTATTTAAGATGAGTGTTAGAATTGCTTCTAATCCAAGTCCCAGAGCCACTGATCACGAAATAATAAACGGGATTTAAAGCAAGGGTTTGATGAACATCAACCTGAAGCTAGAAACTGGGATCAATGTCACCTCTTCTAATATGGAAATCTCAGGACATTTGGATTGAAGGTTGTACAAAATCTATTGACACTAATAAGGAAACAGAAACTGAGTACTAATGACTGACTAATCAAGTTGTTTTCCTGAGAGTAGAAACAGCAAAGAAAGCAGAATTCTAGAGGGAGTTAATCCATGGACTCCTGGCAATAGTGGTGTATAAGTACAGAGAAGCTTGTATTAAAGGTAAAAGATTATAACATAAGAATTAAATTATTTTGAGGGGCAGAAGACTGAATGTTGTAAGACCAGATAGTTTTCAAAGGCAACAAGCTTTAGAACTAATGAGATAGAGGCCAGATCAGTTTCATAATGCTGATGTTAAAATTAGAATGCAAATGTAGGACTGAAGCAAAGAAGCACTTGCATAGAATAAACAGCATAGAAAGAGGTCATTTGGCTAATTGTCTGTGCTGTGTCCATACTCTGACTGAAGCTCCTCAGTTTCCATTTCCTTTATTCTTTCTTTTCCTTTTCTCTTGCGTACTCATCTAGTTTCCTGTAAAACATATTTTAAAATATTAAGCTCAACCTCTTCTATTGGCAATGAGTTCTGCATTCTGTTTGCTCAGAGATTTTTTTAAATCTGATTTTTCCATTTAGAATTCAATGGTAACTATCTCATTATATTATGGCCCTAGTTTTGGATTGAAATTTACAAATTTCCCAAAAATATTAAACTAGTGTCTAAGGGACATTCAGGATGGATAGATAGATTGGAGAAGCAGATCAGTAAAAAAATAGTTGTATGAACGTATCAGGTTTGAGGTGCTGAATGGGTTCCTCCTGTTCTTAATGATACTATGCACCTCTCATCATTACCTGCTATAGATCAAGAATGTAGTGTGACATTATCCTTTTGAGGTGAAACTAAGGACAGACTGTAGCTGTGCACTACTCGAAAGAAGTCACACACACATAGTGTAGTCAGGTTAAGCTCTGAGTTTTATTAGGGCTCAGGCCCGACTTTTATACTTGCACCATGGCCCCTTTTTGGCCCCCCTTGGCTGACGTCACAACATGCATATCAAAAGTGGGTTACGCGCGCATAACAATCCCCTTCTTCCACGTGTGCTGTCCCTGTCTGTTGGCTGCGCACAAGGCCAGCGCCATTTTGGGGTCACGTGGCCTTTAAGCTGCACTTGCCATTCACCCACCAGTTTGTTTGTTGGGGCCAGTACCACTGTGCGGGCTGCTGGGCTTTGGTTGCGCTCGCCGCCTGGAGCACTGGTTCAATCTCAGCCACGGCAGGCTGCCACAAGACAGTAATAACTCGCCAAAAATGCACACATGTGTGACAAAGTTTAAAGCTGTAAATATAATTGAGGAGCTTGGTTGATATTGCAAAAGTGCTGTGCCTCCGACTACCACTATATTACCATATATGTCAGGATATATAATGGCTCAGGTATAAGTTAACCCCCAGAATTTCTACTGAAAATATAGGTTTTGAACAATACTCGATGTATAAGACTTCCCCAAGTCTGGCACTTACCACTGACCAATGGAGTGATGCTGTCACAATATTGTAAAAGCAAATTAACCTGTAAAGGTTTAAATTTTAAAATAAATCACCGTTGGCTCTAACAGGTCATTTAAAGCCTGTACAGAGCTGATGGTAGTTGGACTGGGCGGGGCAGCACTGAGACCTTGGCATATAAGATGACCCCTGGTCTTGGAGTGAAATTTTAAAGAATGAAATACCGTGACACACACACGCCCCAAGTCAAAAGTTTGTTGAATAACTTTAACGGGTCTCTGTCCAAAATAAGAATGAACTTGAACCCTTGTCTGAGGATTTTTTGCATCAATCTCCTCACATACTGCTGTTGTGGAACTGACCTGATGTGATTTATGAATCTGTACAAGTTATTGTTGCATCTATGTTTGATAAGAAAGTTAATTTCTTACAATTCTCTTTCTTTTTATTAATTACATTATAGGTGAACAATACAAGGAGAATAGGAATGCATAATCAAAAAGGGGAAAATATCACTGACATCATATAATATAACATTTTGCATTACACCACAATTTACAAATATGTTCTCATCTCCTCAAATTGAAATCATTAAAAAAAGTAAAACCCCACCTAATCAAAGAAAAAGAAGCAAAAAACGAAAAAGCCTGGACAGTCTGTCCTGAGAATCTATTAATAAAAATTAACCATCTGGTCTTCACCAACAAAAGGGAAGTAACATTAAATATGGTCTGGAAAGGAAAATAATTATGCTAAGTCATTTGGAAATCATTTATAAAAGGTCACCAAGTTTCTTCAAATTTAACAGAAATATCAAATGTATGACTCCTAATTTTCTCTAAAACATTGAGTCACAGTAGGTGGATTAGAATCTTTTAATTCAAATAAGATAGCTCTTCTAGCCAACAATATAGAAAAGTCTACAATCTGATATGTGGAAGTTGGAACTTGTCCCACTACTGGAACTATAATTTCAAAAAGAGCAGTTAATGGGTTAGGTTGCAAATTGATATCCAGTGTAGTTGACAAAGTCTTAAAAATATCTATCCAATACCTTTCCTATCCAATACCTCTCCAAATGAGGGCATGAGTTAAATATGAGTTAGAGAAGCCACTTCTGATGTACATTCATCGCAAATAGGACTAACATTAGAAAAAATACAATCCAATTTGTCTTTTGACATATGAGCACAATGTACCACTTTAAACTGAATCAAAGAATGATGAGCACATATTAAAGAGGTATTAAACAATCCAAAAATCTTCTCCCATGATTCCTTTGGAAGATGTAACTGAAATTTTGTTTTCCAGGCCCTTTTAATTTTGTCATTAGAATTTGATTGCAATCTTAATAACCTTATAAATGTTACCTATTTAAACCCTTATGAGAAGGGTTCAAATGAAAAAAAAAGTATCAGCTAAATTCTCTATATGATGTAAGATCCAATCTCTGATTTGGCATTGTCACTGTCCTGTAACTATCTCAAAGTAGTTTTAATAACTCTGGTGAACTTGAATGCACATGTGAACAAATTTCTGACTTCATAGAATGCCCACAATCCAGGATCTGATTGTACTTCTGTCCATACAATAATATTTTCCTTTTTTACAGTGAGATGGCTGCCTCCCTTCTCCTGGTGCTTTGGAGTTTGAGTTGCTGGGTGTTGCTTTACATCTTCTTCTGTCAGCTTAACTGCCACCGTTGCTATGAGTGGAGCTGTCGCTTGGTAACTCTCATCCATGGTGTACTCATTGTCTGCCTCTCTGGTTATGTTGGATTTATAGATGGGCCTTGGCCATTTAACCATCCAGGTGGGTTCTGGGCTAAGATACGGTAAGAAATTATTACAGTGCTTTATTCTTGCATTAACAAGCCAGATGGAGTCTGGCAGTTCCACAGACACTGGTTTGTGGTGGACTAATCTATACGATTTATATGGCTCCTAAATTCAGGGCTTTTGCAGTCACTGCCTGACTGGTGTGCTTTGTTGCAAATCTATATTGGTACTACACTTGGCTACCTCATACTTGCCTTTGTTGTCGCTGGAGAGTGAAAATTCTATCCAAATAAATCACTCAGAGACAACTCACTTTGTTCTGACATTTTCTTTCTAAAATGGACTGATTCAGAGGTAGCTCTGTAATAAATGTATTCAAACATGCTGACAATAAAGGTTGCAGTTAAAATATGGTAAATCTAAATTTCTACTCTTATTTACCTATCTGTGAAGAAAATTATTCATTTTTGTTTGATGTGTTAGAAGTCCCTTTAAGCAATTCCAAGAGCTGATAAACAACTCAATTCCAGAGTATGAATATAACTCGTACTTTGCTTTCTGAGGATTCTTGGTGTGTCTAATATGCTGGGAATGCTACCCAAAACATGGGAATAACTGGCACAATCACAATGCAATGGGATAAAGACCTCAAGCAACAAAATAGTTCAATATTAATGTTGCCTTAGCAGCCATGTGATATTCGGTGCCCTCCAATATGTTTGGGACAAAGACACTTTTCTTATTTATCCATAGTTTTAAATTTGTAATCAAATAATTGACATGTAATTGAAGTGCATATCTCAGCTTTTATTCAAGGTTATTAGTATATATTTTGGTTTGACCATGCAGAATTTACATCACTTTTTTATAAATAGTCCCCTCATTTCAGGGCAACATAATGTTTAGGACACATGACTTCACAGGAGTTTGCCAATACTCAGGAATGTTTAATTGCTTCATTAATACAGGTATAGGAGAGCTAGGCTTGCTTCTAAACTTTTGATCACCTTTGAAGTCCATCGTTTCCATTTTTCAACATGAGGATCAGCATTGTGCCAATGAAGGTCAAAGAAACCATTAAAAACAAGAATAAAACAGTAAGAGACATCACCCAAACTTTTTTTCTTTCTTTGGCTTGGCTTCGCGGACAAAGATTTATGGAGGGGTAATGTCCACGTCAGCTGCAGGCTCGTTTGTGGCTGACAAGTCCGATGCGGGACAGGCAGACACGGTTGCAAGGGAAAATTGGTTGGTTGGGGTTGGGTGTTGGGTTTTTCCCAAACTTTAGGATTACCAAAATCAACTGTTTGGAATATCATTAAGAAGAAACTACATACTGGTGTACTCAGTAATTGCAAAGGGATTGGTATTCCAATGAAGACCTTCTCTGCCGATGACAGAAGAATTCTCATCATAATGAAGAAAAATCCCCAAACACGTCCAACAGATCAGAAACACTCTTCAGGAGGCAGGTTTGGATATGTCAATGACTACTCTCCACAGAAGATTTCATGAACAGAAATACAGAGGCTACACTGCAAGATGCAAACCATGGCAATGGTGGTAAGCTTTTTATCTTGGGCAGTTCATTAATGCCTCCACACTTTGCTCTTGCCATAACTCTGATATGGGTTAATCTTGGTCTCATCTGTCCACAAGACCTTATTCCAGAATTCTACAGGCTCTTTTAAATACTTGGCAAACTGCAATCTGCCCATCCTTTTACTAACTAGTGGTTTGCATCTTACAGAGTAGCCCCTGTATTTCTTTTCATGAAGTATTCTGCAGACAGTAGTCATTAAAATATCCACACCTTCTTAATGATGTTACAAACTGTAATCTTGGTAATCGTAAGGTTTGGGTACGTCTCTTACTGCTTTATTCTTGTTTTTCAGCCTCATAATGGTTTCTTTGACTTTCATTGGCTCAACTCTGATCCTCATGTTGAAAAATGGCAACTACAGTCTCCAAAGGTGATCAATAACTTAAAAGCAAGCCTAGTTGTCACCTACCAATGAAGCAATTAAACATATCTGAGTAATCATGAATGCCTGTGAAACCAAATGTCCCAAACATTATGTTGCCCTGAAATGAGGGGACTATGTTTAAAAAGTGCTATAATTTCTACATGATCAACCCAAAATGTATTCCAAAAACCTTGAATGAAATCTGGAATGTGAATTTTAATCACATGAATTGTTTGATTACAAATTTAAAACTGTTAACCACAGGGACAAATAAAGGAAAAAAGTGTCTGTCCCAAATGTTATGGAGTACACTGTAATTAGCTGGGAATTATGCATTTGTTTCTTCAAAAATGCATAATTGAGGGGAGATTTGATAGAGGTATCTAAAATTATAAGGGGTATAGATAGAGTAAATACAAGTAGGCCTTTTCTACTAAAGTTAGGTGAATAACAAACTAGAAGTTAATGGTTAAAGGTGAAAGGAGAAAAGTTAAAGGGGAACATTAGGGAAGGTAGAACAAGCTGCCAGCTGAAGTGGTGAATGTGGACTCGATTTTCACATTTAATAAAAATTTCAGCAGGTACATTCTTGGGAGAGGTATGAATGGCTATGGTGCAGGTCAGTGTAACTAAGCAGAACCACAGTCAGTACGAATAGGAAACGTCTCCTCCTCACTGATCATCAACACAGGTGTCCTCGAGGGAGTCACATGATGGAGTAGTGGCCGGACGGTGAACTCCAGCCCTCTCCAGAAAAGTCAGAAAAAACAAAGCAAAACACAAAGGCAAAAAAATAAAAATCAAAGTAAAGTGAATATAAAGGTGGAAAGAAGATGGCGACGAAAAAAGAAAAGTCGAAACCAACGGTAAGAAGAGAGGAAGAGAAGACAACGGAAGATGAAGGAAAAGGCCTTACCTGTTCGAAGAGGCCCGCGGTGGAGAGAGAAACCCGCTCCCTCAGGTCGGTAGAAAGTGGACTACAAAAATGGCTCGATGAGCCGAGTAAAAGTGCGCAACCGTGCATGAAAAAAAACACACCGACGGGAGGGGTGACCAGCTGGGGAGTCGATCTCCACAGCCGGCAATGACAGCTGCAGAACACCTGCAGCAAGAGGAGAACATAGACGACAACGAAAACAAGAAAGAAGAGAAGAAGAGGGCAACAAAGAAACAACAGATGGCCAACCCAGAGGAAGAAGAAGAGGAAGAGGAAGAGTACAGTGAAATAGAAGAAGAAGGGAAAGGCAAGATAAAGGATATACTTTCTCTTATTAAAGAATACATGGAGTCATTTAAAGAATGGCAAGTGCAAGAATTTAATGATTTAAGAAGAAGAATAAACAATACAGAAGAGAAAAATTAATAAAATAGATATGACCTTATCAGAAATGGGAAAAAGAATGGACAAGGTGCAAGAACGAGAAGCAGCAGTAGAAATGGAGGTAGAGGACTTAAAAAAGAAATTAGAGGAATCTAATAAAAAAGTTAAAGAGACACAAGAACTGTTAGCTCAGAAAATAGATATAATGGAAAATTTTAACAGAAGAAATAACATAAAGATAGTGGGCCTTAAGGAAGATGAAGAAGGCAAGAATATGAGAGAGATTATAAAAGATTGGATCCCTAGGATCCTAGGATGTCCAGAACTACAGCAAGAAATGGAAATAGAAAGGGCACATAGAGCATTGGCCTTTAAACCACAATCGCAACAAAAGCCAAGATCTGTTTTAGTAAAATTCCTAAGATATACTACAAGAGAAAAGGTACTGGAGAAAACAATGGAAAAAGTAAGAGAGAACAATAAGCCACTGGAGTACAAAGGGCAAAAAATCTTCATTTATCCAGATATAAGTTTTGAACTCCTGAAGAAGAGAAAGGAGTTCAATACAGCAAAGGCGATTCTATGGAAGAAAGGGTATAAATTTATACTAAAGCATCCAGCGGTATTGAAAATATTTATTCCAGGACAACAAAACAGACTATTCTCGGATCCAGAGGAAGCACAAAAATTTGCAGAACAATTACAAAATAGACTGAGAGATGAAGACGTGTAACGAGAGTACAAAAGACTGCGAACTAAAAAGACATAAGTTTTGAACTCCTGAAGAAGAGGAAGGAGTTCAAAACATCGAAAACGATCTTATGGAAAAAAACTATTCTTGGATCCAGAAGAAGCAAGGAAATTTGCAGAACAACTACAAAACAAACAGAGAGATGAAGACATGTAATAAGAGTAAAAATGACCACGATTTATATGTATGTGGGTAAAGAGGTATATGTGTGTATATGTATAATGTGCATACATGAATGTATCCGTATTTAGAGGAAAATATAGATAGTATAGACAAGAATTAATAAGGGAAGGAAAAGGAATAGAGGGAATAAGGAGGGAATTAAAAGAGTGACCTTTGTCACATATGAAAAGTGAAATCTTTTCTGGGTGGGGGGGGTGTTACGGTCACTGCAAAATCAGCTGACGCTTGCGAGTGAATTCGCAAATCCAAATGGAGAGGGGAGATGTGGTTGTCCGACAAGGGATAAAGGACAACTAAGAGGGGGAAGGGGGGATTGGGGCTAAAGAAGTTTTAAATAGGAGAATAAGGAAAATGTTTGATGTTTTAGGAATGTTATCTTATAAAGGATTCAAAACAAGAAAACAGAAATGGATAAGAAGGAAAGGTAATGATGGAGAAACGGAAAGGGAAGATAAACAAAGTATAAAATGGCTACGTTGAACTATATGACTTTAAATATTAATGGAATACATAACCAAATTAAAAGGAAGAAACTGCTAAATTTACTGAAAAAAGAAAAAAATTGATATAGCATTTGTGCAAGAAACACATTTAACTGAATTGGAGCATAAGAAATTAAAGAGAGATTGGGTAGGACACGTAACAGCAGCATCGTATAATTCAAAAGCAAGAGGAGTAGCTATATTAATTAGTAAAAATGTGCCATTTAAAATAGAAGAGGAAATAATAGATCCAGCAGGGAGATATGTAATGATAAAATGTCAGATATATTCGGAATTTTGGAATCTACTCAATGTATATTCACCTAACGAAGAAGATCAAAAGTTTATGCAAGATATCTTTTTGAAGGTAGCAGATACGCAAGGGAACATATTAATAGGAGGGGATTTCAACCTGAATTTGGATTCAAATATGGACAAAACTGGGAAAAAAATTAACAGAAAGAACAAAGTAACCAAATTTATAATTAAATCGATGGAAGAAATGCAACTTTTGGATATATTGAGGAAACAACACCCAAAGGAAAAGGAATATTCATATTGCTCGGCTAGACATCAAACATACTCAAGAATAGACCTATTTTTGTTATCAGCTCGTATGCAAGATAGAGTAAAAAAAACAGAATATAAAGCTAGAATACTATCGGACCATTCACCCTTAATATTGACAGTAAAGTTAGAGGACATCCCTCCAAGAATGTATAGATGGAGATTAAACCCCATGTTACTTAAAAGGCAGGATTTTAGAGAATTTATTGAAAAACAAATTAAAATGTATTTTGAAATAAATACGGAATCAGTGGAAGATAAATTTATACTATGGGATGCAATGAAAGCATTCATTAGAGGGCAAATAATAAATTATGTAACCAAGATGAAGAAGGACTATAATCAGGAAACAGAGCAGTTGGAAAGGGAAATAGTAAATATAGAAAAAGAATTAGTAATGAAGGAAGATATCACTAAAAGAAGAGAATTGGCGGATAAAAAAATAAAATATGAAACACTACAAACATATAAGGTGGAGAAAAATATAATGAAGACAAAACAGAAATATTATGAACTAGGTGAAAAAACGCACAAAATCCTAGCATGGCAGCTTAAGACAGAACAAGCTAAGAAAATGGTATTGGCATCAAGGAAAAAAGACAAACAAAAAGACGCACAACAGACAATATTTGTAAATTTATTAACTTAATTCATGCAGTGGAAGGGAATAAAGCACCAACAGTAGCAGTTGCTTCAGACGCAGAGAAGGCCTTTGACAGAGTAGAATGGAATTATTTGTTCAAAATATTGCAAAAATTTAGTTTACCGGAGAAGTATATTAATTGGATTAAAGCATTATATAAGGGACCATTAGCGAAAGTGACAGTAAATGGACATGTATCAAAGCAATTTAACTTAAGCAGGTCAACACGACAGGGATGCCCACTATCACCTTTATTGTTTGCGTTAGCTATAGAACCACTAGCAGAATTGATAAGAACAGAAAATAATATAAAAAGGATAAAAATAAAAGACAAGGAATATAAAATCAGTTTATTTGCGGATGATGTTATAGTATACTTAACAGAACCAGAACTATCAATAAAAGAATTATATAAGAAATTGAAGGAATATGGAGAAGTGTCGGGTTACAAGATCAACATAAATAAAAGTGAAGCAATGCCTATGAATGATGCGGATTACTCAAAATTTAAGAAAGAATCACCATTTAGATGGCAAATGCAAGCAATAAGATACCTAGGTGTACAAATAAACAAAAATCTCGGCCAACTATATAAACTCAATTATTATCCACTAATGAAAAAATTACAGGATGATTTAGAGCATTGGAAAGATTTACCATTAACACTAATAGGAAGGATAAACTGTATTAAAATGAACATTTTTCCAAGGATATTATACCTATTTCAGGCATTGCCAATACAACTGACAGAGAAATTCTTCAAGGAGTTAAAGAAAATAATAAGGAAATTTTTAGGGAAAGGGGGGAAACCGAGGATAGCACTAGATAAATTAACAGAATGGTATAAACAAGGAGGCTTACAACTGCCAAACTTTAAAAATTATTATAGAGCCGCACAATTAAGATACCTATCAGATTTTTATCAAACAAGGGAAAAGCCAGATTGGACTAGATTAGAATTAGATAAAATAGGGGAAAAGACACCTGAACACATTATATAAATGGGATGAAAAATTGGTACAACATAGAAGTTCTCCAGTATTACATCATCTACTCAATATTTGGAAGAAGATTCATGTAGAAAGAAATAAAACAAATTATCAATTACCAAAACTAATATTGACGCAAAACAAGTTACTCCCTTTTACAATAGATAACCTTTCCTTTAGAGAATGGGAGAAAAAAGGGATTAAAAGAATAGAAAATTGTTTTTCAGGAAATAGATTATTATCCTTTGAAAAAATGAAAGATAAATACAATATAACTCAAGATACAGCACTGGCATATTACCAATTGAGATCCTACTTGAAGGATAAATTAGGAAGCAGTTTGAGTTTGCCAGAGGGAAGTAACTTTGAATATGTGATTACAGATACAATGATAATCAAAAGATTTATGACAAATATGTATATTAAACTGCAAGAAAAGGAGAATGAGGAAACAAATGGTAAAACTAAACAAAAATGGGAACAGGATTTAAATATAAAGATAAAAAAGGAAACATGGGAGAAGTTATGCTCTGGAACGATGAGAAATACAATAAATACGAGGTTACGTATGATACAATATAACTGGATACACAGGCTATACATTACACCTCAAAAGTTAAATAAATGGGACCCAACAGTATCTGATAGATGTTTTCGATGTAAAAAAGAAATGGGAACAACAATTCATGCAATCTGGACATGTGAAAAAGTAGAAAAATTTTGGGAAGATCTCAATCAGATATTAAATAAAATAACAGAAAACAATATACCAAAGAATCCAGAGATCTTTCTCCTAAGTAACATAAAAAACAAAGAATTTGGAATTGATTTGGAGGATGCACAAAAAAGATTTGTTAAGATAGCTCTAGCCGTAGCAAAAAAATGTATTATGTCAACCTGGAAATTGGAAGATAATTTGAAAATACAACAATGGTATATAGAAATGAATAAATGTATTCCATTAGAAAAAATAACATATAGTTTAAGAAATAATATTGAAATATTCGAACAAATATGGGAGCCTTATATTAAACACAATAGCGAAAACCTACCGGGGACAATCACTACCTAAGTTAACGGAAGGAAAAGGAAATGAAAAGAATGGACTCAGTGGAATTTCTGGTGTATTTTTATTGAATGACAACATTGTCTGACTGGTTTAATGTATCCTAGATTTTATACCTTAAATGGACGGGAGGGGGAGGTGGGGAGGGTGGGAGGGGAGATGGGAGGGGGGGGGCGGAGAAAATGACATTGTATATGTGTGAAAAGGAAAAAATGTGTATCATGGTTAATGGATTTATGGTGTGAAAAATAAAAAAATTATAATAATAACACAGGTGTCCTCCAATGATGCGTGCTTAGCCTACTGCTCTACTCATTATACACCAACGACTGTATGGCCAGGCACAATTCCAATGCCATCTACAAGTGTGCTGATGACACCACAGATGTCGACAGAATCACAAATGGCAATGAGGAAACGTACAGGATGGAGATAGATCAGCTCATTGAATGGTGTAATGACAACAACCTTGTGCTCAATGTCACCAAAACCAAGGAGATGATTGTGGACTTCAGGAGGAAGTCAGAGGAACATGACTCAGTCCTCATCTAGGGCTCAGTAATGGAGAGGGACAAGAACTTCAAATTCCTAGGTGTCAACATCTCTGAGCATCTGTCCTGGAGCCTCCACATTGATGCAATCAGAAAGTAGTAGCTATACTTTGTTAGGTGTCTGAGACAGTTCGTTATGTCACTGAAGACTCTTGTAAACTTCTACAGGTGTACCATAGAGGGTTGTTAACTTGACCTGCGACATCACAGGCACCAGATTTTACTCAATCAAGGTCATCAACACGAGGCGGTGTCTTTAAAAAAGCAGCCTCTATCAACAAAGACCCCCACCACCATATCCTCTTTACTCTGCTACCATTGGGGAAAAGATAAAGGAGCCTAAAGTTGAGCAAAACTCTGTGGTTTTCTCCTTTAATGGCCAAGTCATAATGTATCTCAGAATATATGTGGGCAGTGTCAGGTAATGAGGAATGCCTTCTTAGCATACTTCATTGCACACAGGGTGTGGAAAGAAAATAATGTATAGCATATTTTACAGTGGTGTGAATGTAAGAGGTTGGTGTTTATGAGATCATTGTGAGGAGACCAGGTGATGGTGTGCAGGATCAATGTGAGGAGATAAGGTAACAGTGTGTTGGGGCAGTGTGAAGTTACAAGATAATAGTGTACCAGAGCAGTGTAAGGTGACGAGGTAATACTGTAGTATGTAGGAGCACTGTGAGGTGACAAGGTCATAATGTGTAAGAGCAGTGTAAGGTGATGGTCAGAATATGTAGGAGCATTATAAACACAACAGTACAACACAGGAACAGGCCCTTCAGCCCATAATGTCTATACTGACCATGATGTCAATGTAAAATGTACATTAGCCTAAAAATGGTCTATATCTCACATTTCCCTGCCTGCTTTCATGTCTGCTTCAATGCCACCACTTGCCCTGGTACTCTGTGTTTACACACACACACACACACACACACACACACACACACACACACACACACACACACACACACACACACACACACATATTTTTGTGGGTGTGTGTATCTATCATTTAAATATACCCCCTCTCACTTTAAAATTAAGCCCTCAAATAATTTAGATTTCCACCATAGGAAAAAGACTCTCCCAATCTATCCTGTCTATACCTCTCATAATTTTTTGTACTTCTAATAGATCACCCCTCAGCATTCAATGCCCCAGAGAAAACCATCCAAGTTTGTCTAACCTCTCCTTCGAACTAATACTCTCTAATCCAGGCAACATCCAGATGAACCTCTTCTCCATTTCTTCAAAGCTTCTACATCCCTCCTGTAATAAGACAACCAGAACAGCACACAATACTCCAAATGTGGCCTAATCAAAGTTTTGTACAGTTCCAGCATGACTTTTAGATGCTACAGCCCAAGCAATGAAGGCAAGTAGACTATACTTCTTTGCCTTTCTATCCACTTATATTGCCACTTTTAAAGGAGCTATGAGTTTGAATCCCAAGATATTTCTGTACATCAGTACTCCTAAAAGTCCTGCTGTTTTACTGTATACTTTTGACTCCCCAAAGTACAACACCTCATATTTGTCTGGATTAAACACCATCAGTCATTTAAAATCTTTTAAATTGAGATGCACAGCAAGGTAACAGGCCTTGTGTCTTTGAAGGGTGGGAAGAAATCGGAGCACCCAGAGAAAACCCACGCAGACATGGGGAGAATGTACAAACTCCTTACAGACAGTGCCAGATGTGAACCCAGGTCAATGGCAGTTTACTAATGTTGGGCTAACTGCTACACTAACCGTGCCACCCATATTTCAAAATGGTCCATCAACTGCTGTATCCTTTGACAACCTTCCTCATAATCCACAATACTGCCAATTATTGTGTCATTATTAATCAGCTCAGCTGCAGTTAATTCCAATTTATATATATCTCACAAACCACAGAGGTCCCAACAGTGATCCTGACAGAACAAGTCACACTATTGTGATGGATTATATCATATTTTATATTGTCTATAGATATATTTTTGAAGGAGATAGATTATGAAAGTAGTGTATGTCACAAACAAACACAAACACTTCACAAAACAGATCTCATTTAAAATGCAAGAGCTTTGCAGGAAGTGAGTCATGCAGGCACCGAGAGCCTTTGCAAAAACAAAAAAACAAGGAGACTGCTTTGCTAAAGAATTTCAGAAGCAGGTGTAAATGGATTATTGTTTTGAAAGCAACAGATGAACGGACTCAAGTTTGGGTCCGGTGCTGCATCTGTCTGGATGCAGTTTGCTATTCTAAGAAGATCATTTGGTTTTGCAAGCAGAGAGAGAGAGAGAAAACCAAACAAGCTTTCTCAGAGAGAAAGAGAGAGAGAGAGAGAGAGAGAGAGAGAACTGGTTTCTGCAGCCATGGCAAGCTGGCAGCTTGTTGAAACCCCATTTTGAAGACAGGTTGTAAGTTCTCAGTTCAGCCTGTTGAAAACCCTTGTGGTCCATACAAGAGGAAATGGCTGGCTAGAGTGTTTCACCTGAAATAAGGGGAACAAAAGGAACTCTGTGGTGACCTGCAGAAGAAGAGGTTATCATTGGGAAAACCCTGATGGGACAAGTTTGTTCAGCAAGACACTGAAGTGGCTGATCAGAGGGAATCAGTTTGTGTGTGTCCAATGAGCAACAAATCTCTCTCTGAAACCGACAAGGACCTTCCTGAGTGGTAACCATTTAAGCACCAGAGCTTGGTGAAAATTCAAAAATGTTCAATTCTGTGCACAGTTTAAGTATTGCCTGATACCGGTGAGCTTGGAGGAGTAAGAAGTGAGATTGGACTGTGAATCAAATAACTTTTCTGAACTTGTACACATTACATACATGTGCACTTAGAATTAGAAGGGGGTTAAGATAAGTTAATAGTGATAAGTTAAAGTTTGATCCTGTTTTTATGTTTAAAGAAAATTAAAAGTTACTTTTGTTTAAGTAACTATTTGTCTTGGTGAATTTCTATTGCTGCTGGGTTTTGGGGCCCTCTGGGCCCGTAACAGTATTCCAGTCAGAATAATACTCCTCCATCGCTACATTCTGACTTCTATGGCCAAGCCTATTATAAATCCAGCGTGAGGCTGATAATGTCAGTGGGTGAGAGTAGTGTGAGGTAACATGGTAAGAGTGTACAAGAGCATTATCAGGGAATCCTTCCTCAGAATTTCCATCCTTACAATGGGGTTAGCCTGACCTTCTCTCATGTGTTCAAGGATGGTTGGGGATACTTGCTCTCATTGCTGTAGGAATAGTGATGTCATTGTGTCTTTGTCAAATTGTCACTTATTGAATCACCATTGTGCATTGCTGTTGACTGGTTTAAAAACCTCATCATCTCTAAAAGGACTGCAATCTCTCCATGCAGTTCAAATGGACAGCTATTGATTGAAATGCAAACTCTGTTTCCCTCTCCACAGACCTTCTTGTATTTCCAACATTTTCACCTTTTAATTCAGATTTTCAGATAGCATATCATGTGCATTTTTGTTTATTTTTAACATAATTATAGGGAATGTAAGGCAAGAAAATTAACTTACTGTGATGAGGAGATACCATGAGTATTGGAAATATTGATTGAGGTGGAGAGTGTTAGTGAATGGAAATATATTGGTACTGAACCTGAAATTGCATTTATTTCTTAGGCTCTCCAAACACACAGCTCCAGACCCAAGTACTGTGCCTGTCAGTGGGCTATTTTATATTTGACATGTGCTGGTGCATCTATTTCCAAACGGAAGGTCTGGTGATGTTGTCTCACCACAGCCTCAGTATCCTGGGCATCGTCATGGTTCTGGCTTTGGAGCACTCAGCAACAGAGGTAAATGCGGTCATCTTTGGCAGTGAAGTCACCAATCCATTCCTGCAGACCCGTTGGTTCCTCCGGGAAGCTGGGTATTACCATACTTTGCTAGGAGATGCTGTAGACTTCTTTTTCGTCATGTTGTTTTGTAGTGTGCGGATTGGGGTTGGGGGCTGGCTATTGTACTGTGAATTATCATCCCCTGTGCCCCTCCCAATTGTGAAGCTAGGAGGAGTTGCCATGTACGTGGTGTCCTGGGTGTTCATGGTGAGCATTGCTAGGTTTGCTTGGAGGAAGAGTAGTCACAAATACAAGACATGGAAGGAGAGGAACCAACTCAGTTTGGACTCACAGATCAATGGACACACAAAAAAAGCTTGCTAGCTTGAGGAAATGACTCCACCTTCAGCCATCCTGGTTCCTTGATTTATTTATAATTCTTGAATGCCCTTGGGAGGTAGTTTATTTTTATCAGTAAAATGTATTTTGCCCCTACCACCAAGTTGATATTCTTTCTGAAGTATTTTCTGTGGTGTCTGACAAGCATACTGTCTTTTGTCAGTTATTTTATCTATCTTGTGCCAGACTCCAATTTTTATTGGGTATACTTGTGGCATCTGCGGATTATAAAAACTTTGATTGTATGTTAACCAATGTCCTGGAAGTTTGTTTCCCATGCCCAGTTTGAGTACAATAAAGGTGACCGTGATAGGGTACATAAATCACCTGCAAACCTTGACAATGAATGTTCACAGATGAATGTGGGAGAGCTGGTGTCCACTTCACAATAATTCGGAGAAGGAACCCTGGATCATGTTTTCAGTTTCTATTCAAGGATCAAAGGCAGTTATGATGTTCTGTGTCACCCAACTGTGATCAGAGAACCAAGCTTTTTAAAAAATATTTTGTTTTTGATTTTACATCTTAAACAGGAGAGTACTTCATTGGGTTGTAACAAACCATGTCATTTTTATCCAGTGATTTATTTATATATGACATCTTTCCCTCCTCTGTTCGCACCCTCCAACTCTCCATCCAAGAAAAAGAAAAGATAGACGTGATACAAACCAAAAGACAAAAAAGTCAGGAAAAAACCAGAAAAGAACAAAGAGAAGAAACAAAGGTGGAATGTGGTGTCAGAATTTCCCATATGTGTCTATGGAGACCATGGAGCCATCCCCTTGTATCGGCACTTTTCTTAATCTATCTATTAACAGTTCTTTGTAAACCTTTTTTTCTGGGGAGCAGCTATAGCCGTGCTTCCATATATTCTGGATACGGTTACCATATTCCAATAAAGGTGCTGTGTCGGTTTCTAAGGTTATAGATAATATCAGAGAACCAAGTTATTGAGTAACCATTCTTGGATGGGATTGATCATTGTCCATGGGGAAGAGTTTCTATCATAGAATATTGAACAATACAGCACAGGAACTAGCCCATTGGCCTATGATGTATGCCCCGAACATATTACCAAATTAAACTAAATCTCTTCTCTTGTATATGACCCATTATCCTCCAATTCCCTGCCACCTCATAGCCTCTTCCAGCATTCCAACAACCACTTTTCAGGAAGAGGAAAAACTTAGAAGCACTAATGTCTAATTGGTCTAGAGTAAAGAGTAATGTTCAGATAAATAACAGCTACCCAACTGAAATCGACTGTAAAGGGAAGAGGTGGAAGGGATCTTGAAACAGGATGTGATTGATTAGTAGCATTTTATTACATTCAGGGTAAAGACCCTGATGAACTGGTTGGACCAAATGGCAGGTAGCTCTTCATAGGCAATGTTTGCGTACAATGTTAGCTTGGTTCAATCTGGAAAATTATTGATCATTGTGATCATGGGAAGCAAATAGTCCTGTTATTAATTTTACCACTTAAGTGAATGCCATTTTCCTGCTCAGTCACCATTTTTAATGTTTCTCCTCAAAGATTTTCCTGCTCCCCTCTTGCATTTCTCCATTTCTGTTGACCTAATTTCTTTCCCCTTTTGATGAGAGATCATCAATCTGAAACAGGAGCTCTATCAAGAGTGTCCTGGCTGGGTGCATCACAGTGTAGTACGGTTGCTGAAGAGCATAGGATCGAACGTTAATACACAGGATCATAAGAGCAGCAGAGAGGATCACTGAGGTCTCCAGGATCATTGTCCGAAGTGGTCTCGCAAAATCACAAAGGATCTCTACCACCTCGTGCAAAGCATTTTCCAGCTACAGCCATTGAGAAAAAGATACAGAAGTATCGGAGTGAAAAGAGCCAGAACCACCAGGCTGAGAAACAGCTTCTTTCTATGGGCAGTGAGCATGCTGAATGGCTGATGAACTGCTGAGACTCTACTATTACCTGTATTTAACAACATTTATTTTTATAAATGTACTGTAAATCAGCTGTAAATATGTGTGCTGTATCTATATATGTGTTTGCATGTTTTTTTCCCCCAGGACCAAGTTTTGTCCAGTTGTGCTTTACAATTGTATGATGATAATACATTTGAACTTGAACATTAATTCTGTTTCTTTCTCCACAGATGCTGCCTAACTGTAGTTTTTTGTTGCAGTTTCTGTTTCATTGCACCTCTTTCTCTCTTTATATGGAATCATGTTTTGAGCTCTTTTAGGGGGTTAGTATAACTTGTAAATGTTTATTGGAATTAGCCTTGGGTGATTTTGGTAAAAGAACATGAGATTCAAGGAACCATTCCATCAGGAGAAAACCACCATATTCATTATTGCGAGGCTAGAGGTTAATCTTAGGTTTCTGTATCTTTTGTTACCACTTCACACATAGGTACACATACTCGTTCATTATTTATTTCTGCAGATTTCATTACAATTTTATTGACTTCTGTTCAGTCTTCTAAATCTCTCACCCAAAGAAAGCTTTCCATCACAAAAAAAGCATACAGCATCAGTTATGTGTTAGCAGAAGCAGTCTGTTTTGCTTGTCGAGAGAGCTATAGAGAAAAACGAAAAGACTATTCTGCCCTGAGCCTTTTACTTTGGAACAGGAGGAAACTCCTTCAGAATATTTCACTGAAAAATAAGTAGGCCATTCAGCTACATTACTAGTTACAAAGAAAGCATACTATGCCATTCAGCCAGATAAGCCTGTTATAAAGTCACAAGACGAGTTATTTCAGAACAAGAATACTGTAGGTTCCTCTGTCTCTTGAGAATTGCGCAAAAAACGAGCAGGTATTCAGCCTCAAGACGTGTACTAGAAAATTAAGAGTTCATTCCACACCTCAAGCCTATTGAATTGGATCAGGAAAAGCTTTTCTATCCTGGGATTTGTGTAGTGGTTCTCGTATTCTTTAATACAAGTTCCAAAACTGCAGAGTTTACAAAACTCTTAACTTATCCATCATCTTCATCACATTCTTATTATTATACTTGATGCCCTGTATTAGAACTATAGAATATTACAGCATATAAACAGGCCCTACTGCCCTTTTAGTCTGTGCCAAACTACTTTTCCACCTAGTCCCACTATCCTGCACGCAGTCCATAGCCCTCCATACCTCTTCCATCCATGTACCTGTCCTAATTCTTCTTAACTGATAAAATTAAGTCTGCATTCACCACTTCAGCTGGCAGCTTGTTCCACACTTCCACCACTCTTTACATGAGGTTCCCCCAAATGATCCCCCTAAATATTTCCTCTTTCACCCTTAACCCTTGACCTCTGGTTTGTATTTCACCTACCCTCAGTGGAAAAATCCTACCACATTTATTCTGTCTATATCCCTCATAATTTTAAATATGTCTAACAAATATCCCCTCATTCTTAAATACTCCAGGGAATAAACTCCTAACTTGTTTAACCTTTCCCTATAACTCAGTTCCTGAAGTTGGGACAACCAAGTAAATATTCTCTGCACTCTTTAAATCTTATTGATATTTTTCCTGTAGTTAGGTGACCAAAACTCCATATAATACTCTGAATGTGGCCTCACCAATATCTTGTACAATTTTATGATAACATTCAAACTCCTATAATCAAAACTTTGATTTTTTGAAGTCCAATATGCCAAAAGCTCTCTTTACAACCCTATCTAACTGTGACACCACTTTCAGGGAATTATGTATCCATATTCCCAGATTCGTCTGTTCTACTTCTCTCCTCAGTGCCCTATCATTTATCATGCATGTCCTTTCTTGGTTTGTCCTTCCAAAATGCAACACCTCACACTTGTCTGCATTAAATACCATCTGCCATTTTTCAGCCCATATTTCAGATCCCTCTGCAAGCTTTAAAGCCTTCCTCGCTGTCTACAATACCTCCAATTTTGTGTCATCTGAAAACTTGCTGATTTACAACATTATCATCCAGATCATTGATATAGAGGTCAAATAACAATGGCGCCAGCACCAATCCCTGAAGCACACCACTCGTCACAGGCCTCCATTCTGAGAAGCAATCATCCACCACCTCCCTTTTGCTTCTCCCACATGAATTCCTTTCTGTAGTTAATATTGAATCCAGATTACTACCTCACCATGAATACAAGATTTTGAAGTTTCCTGACTAACCTCCCTCAAAAGACTATCAGATTGGTTAAACACAATCTACCTCTCCACAATGTCATGTTGATTATCCCTAATCAGTCGCTGGCTATCCAAATACTTGTATATATCCTGTCTCTTATAAAACCTTACAGTAATTTACCTGCTACTGATGTAATTTCTAGGGTTACTTTTGGAGCCTTTTTTAAACCACGGAGCTACCCTCCAGCCCTCTGTAATTTCTACACTAGTCTCCCTCAAGGTTTGAGGGGATAACTTGTCAGGCCCTGGGGACTTACACATCCTTATTTGCTTTAAGACAGCAGGCATCTCCTCCTCTTTAATCTATACAGGTTCCATGACCTCACTGCTTGTTTTCCTAACTTCCCACGACTCTGTGCCAGTTTCCTGAGTAAATACTGATACAAAAAGCGTTTAAGATCTCCCCCATCTCTTTTGGCTTCATACATAGGCAATCACTCTGATCTTTGAAGAGACCAATATTATTATCCTTTTGCTCTTAATAAACCTGTAGAACCCCTTAGGATTTTCCTTCACATTGTCTACCAAAGCAACCTCATGTCTTACTTTACTCTTCCTGATTTCTTTCTTGAGTTTTTTTCTTGCATTTTTATACTCAAGTACTTCATTTCCTCTGTGTTTCCTATACCTGCTATATACCTCTCTTCCGAACCAGATCCCCAAAATCCCTTGAAAACAAAGGTTCCCTATGCCTGCCAATTTTGCCTTTAATCTTGAAAGGAACATACAAACTCCTATACTCTCAAAACTTCAACTTTGAAGGTCTTCAGTTACCTTGCATATCCTTGTCAGAAAACAACTTATCCCAATCCACGGATTCTAGATCCTTTTTTCCTCAAAATTGACCATTATCCAGTTTAGAATCTCAACCCGAGGACCGGACTTATCCTTCTCCATAATTAGCGAACCTAATGGCATATAAAATCACAACTTCTTTCCCCTCTAATGTGGCTCTTTCAGTCATCGGTCCCACTTCACAGGCTATGTAACTGCTCCCTTAGTCAACTTTTCCTTTCGCACTTTTGGTAACTTTTATTTCTCCTCTCTTCATTTTCTCCAAAATTGCCAACTCATATTTGTCCACAGTGAAAAACATTTATCAATGTTCTTTTTATTCCAATTGTAATGAGAATTTCTATTTATTTAGACATACAACAGAGTACAGGCCACTTCGGCCCATGAGTCCATGCTGCCCAATTTTTTTTGTATATAACCATATAACCGTTTACAGCACGGAAACAGGCCATGTCGGCCCTCAAGTCCGTACCGGTTCACTTGAACAACTCCACTAGCCCCTCCACAAACTCCTGAGGAAGTAGAGGCTTTCTTCATGATGCCATTGGTGTGTTGGTTCCAGGAAAGATCCTCCGAGATAGTGACTCCCAAGAACCTACATTTGCTCATCCTCTCCACCTCTCTGTTCAGAGGTTGAACCTCTGTAATACTTTGAATAAATAACACAGGCCTGTACAGTCATATACCGCGTCCTGCCAACGATGGCAGTTCACAATCTCATATACATGTACATGTATTCCTTTTCTCTATGACTATATATACAGGCCCAAGTCATTGCCCAACCCCTCCCCCCACCTAATAAACTAAACAATTCATTCATACTACAATGTCAATAACAATAACAAACACTAACATTAAGGAAATGAATAATAATACAAATGATAAAAGAAACGAGAAAAGAAACAGGGATTATCATGGCTCAATGGACGGCTTCCGGGTCAGTGCTAATTTTTTACTTTCCTTGATCGGGATCAGTGCAGGAGAGAGGGAGCGGCAGCAGGGGACGGTAGAATAATCACCTCCATGCACCTATGTAGTTCATGCATGGCTGCCAAATCTTCCGAAAGGTGCTGTACTTGTTTCTCAGATTAACCTATACCCCATGGAAAGTTTTGAACTGAGCCCCCGTATTGTCACGCAATTTGTTTTTTGGCAGCAGCATTACAGAGCAAATATTGGTATAAATTACATTTCAAAAATAAATAGTGCAAGAAAATAGGAGAAAGCGAGGTAGTGTCTGTGGGTTCATTGTCCATCAGGAATCTGATGGCAGCAGGAAAGAAGTTGTCCTTGTGCTGTTGAGTGCTCATCTTCAGGCTCCTGCAACTTTTTCCTGATGGTAGCAGTGTGAAGAGGGCATGGCCTGGGTAGTCAGAGTCCTTGAAGATAGAGGCTGCCTTCTTAAGACACTGCCTCTTGTAGATGTCCTCGATAGAGTGAAGACCGGTGCCCATGATAGCGCTGGCTGAGTTAACAACTCTCTAGGTTTGTTTTCTTGTGCAGTGCATTGCATCGCCATGCCAGACAGTGATGCAACCAGACAGAATGCTCTCCACAGTACTACCTCAATCTGCTGTTGCACCCTGTTATGGGGCTATTATTATGGTCTTCCAAGAGAGATTTCAACACAGACCATAAAGCATAGCACCAGACTTGCCACTATCAGAAGTGCCTCACTGCCTTCCACTCTTAAGATATTGCTCCATCTGTACACAAGGTGCCTTTACAAAATAATTTATTGAGCTATTTATCAAATGTTTTTGGAAGTATGAAAGAAATTCCATTTGGCTAAACATCAGCAATTTCCACAGGGATTTATAAGATTCCTCTCCTTTTGAAATCCAAGCTTAATATCCACAATGTTTTCAGAAATTTGCTAACTACTTGACATACTCGTACTCCCTGTACCACTGGTGCAGTAGTAGAGTACCCAGTTGCAGAAATCGACTGCAAAGCTGCTGGTGCAGTTTAATTGGTCCCCAGCAGGTGGCAAAATGTGTCCAGTTCTTTACTGATCTGTGAGCTGGTGTTCAGACATTGAAAATCCTCTTCATAGCTGCTGAACTCAAGAGCCTCTAAACCACATCAAAGGGGGCTGGTTTCATATCTGAGAAGAGTTCCACCTACTATCAGGGGGGCAAATACCGCACGTCATGATTATACATTCAAAATCTTTCAAATTTTAAAACCAGATTAAATGATACACAGAGTCAATATATTGTTAAATGACAACTAATTTACAAATTTAATCTCTGGTGTCTGTCTCCCATTCATACCTGGGTGGATGATGAGAGGCAGACCTATGTTCAGCTTGGAGCTTTCCGTGGAGGAAGATGGAATACAATTGAAGGAGAGGCTCGAAGTGAAGCAAAATCTGCTGGGGAAACTCAGCAGCATCAGTAGGAGAAAAAGAATTATCAGTGTTTGGGGCCGGATACCTTCAAGAAGACACTCTCAGACTCAGTGTGAAGGACTCTGGCAGGCAAACGTCACATAGGTGAAATCTGCATGGGTTGAAGGGCTCAGGGAGTGAAATGCATACAGCTAATCGAAGCATACTGAACGTTAAAAGCAATGGAAGGAATAGGGCTGTTTCTGGAAGCATGTTAGAGGAGGGCAGTAAAATCTTTATCATTCATTACCACAGATGGTGACTGAAAGCAGGAAAATATTTGAGATAAATCTTAAAGAGAACTGAGATAAAGCAGGGAAATGGCTTTTAATGAAATGGTAGACCACCATCAGCATGAACGCAATGGTCAGCTGGTCTCTGATCACATTGAGTGATGTGTCCTCAAATTGAACTGCAGCAGGAATGACACCCAATATTGAAACAGGCCAGCTCACATTTATCCTCCTCCTCAGTATCTTTTCGATCCCATTTCCTTCATCTACTCAAGTCTAATCTCCATGGCGCACTCTCCAAAATGGAGTCTACCTCAACCACATATTCTGGAAGCAAATTCTAATGTGAATTTCACAACCCCACAATGTAATGAAAATGTTTTACTGCTTTCTGTTCCACAGTTCTTGGGTGTAATTTAACTTGTAACTTCATGCCATGAAGAAGGGCTCAGGCCTGAATCATTGATCAAGTTATCTTTACCTCCTTTTGGCACTGCATGACCTACTGAGTTCTTCCAGCATGTCTGTGTTTTAACTGCTTTCACAGTGTCTGCAGAATTTCATGTTTCTTTCCCTTGATCTTAAACACATCAGAAACAGTCTGTATCTAAATTCTTGATTTTTCTTGTAAGCAGCTGGATGAAATTTGCCTGTTGTGAGTGTCCTGAAGTACTGGAGCTCAATTGCTGGACCACATAGTTCCAATAAGGAACAATTCATCTTCAACTTTTTTGGAAAGCAAGCAGCTAGAAGGCTTTCTCCTGAACTTCCACACCTGAACTTCCTCTTCATCACTAACATACTCTTCTCTTTCCCCATTCATCCCACTCCTCCTTTCCTATTTTTCCCTACTTTTCCAATGCAGTATTCTACCTCCTTCAATTCCCTTCATCAATGCTCCTCTATTTTGCTTCACAATCCCCATCTTCTCCACACCATTACCCCACTTCTTCCTTTCCTGCTGATCCATCTCTAGTCTGCCATTTCTCTCTTCCTATCTACCTCCTTTTACTTGATTCATTCCTCTATCTTTGTTCTCTTTTTTCCAACTCTGCAAAACAGCTGCATCATAAAAGAAACGTAATGCAAGCAACCCCCTCCCCCCCCCACCAATCTCTTTGATTTTGCCTGTTCAGGTTATTAAAATTTTCCCATACTAGATTCACAAATCACAACCTAAAAATTTGAGATTAAATAAAATTTATTCTCATGGAATTTGAGTGAAATAAAGTTATATAAACCAACACTCTTTTCCAACGAGCATTTCTTGATGCACGAGCAACTGAAGGGCTCATGCCTTATGGAAAATCACAGGTAGACCATTTTCGAGGAACGAACTACCCCCTTTCCACCAGCAACCCCCCCCCCCACCCTCACCCCCACCCCCTCCTGTAATATGGGAGTCACCCATGTTTCAGAATTATCGAAGTCTAATTTGTTAATGTAACGTGACGGAGGTTCAACCAGAGTCTGATCCTTGCTTAATCTCAGATTCTGATCTCCTGAGAATAGCAGTCTTGTTCTCACTCAATCACAATACTTTATCTTCAGACACAAACTCTGATCCACAATACAATGTCCAAAGTTTAAACTCCAATCTCTGTTTGCAATTGGAGATCCCCAGATAGTGCAAGGGAATGATTCATTCATCAACTCCAGCACAAATGTTCACTCAACAGGAAACAGAAGCCTGCTGCAATCGCTGTGGCATTAGATCACAATAAATAAAGTATACTTCACATTTTACTATCTTTCAGTTGGTACAATTATACAAAACAATCCTTAGTATTTACCCTCATAGGAAATTTTAGGATTTTTATACCTTACATATTTCTCTGATTTAAAGGAGAGGTGGTATTTTCCTTTTTTCATTTGCATTTGCCGAATTAATCCTCTTCATACATTAATGCATCAGAGCATCTAGAACAGTTGGTTCCCAAACTTTTCTGGGCTGTTACCTCCTTGGTCCCCAGGCCACATCCCTAGTGCGCCTCCCCCCACCCCCACCCCCACCCCCCCGCTCCTCAACGCATACACCTCTTTCTTGGTATTAAGTCTACTGCAAATTTAAAACAACTAATCTAACACTATAATCTAGCATATGTATTTCACAAATAAAACTTATAGTAAACCAATTTAGCAACATGAAAGGATAAATTTACATCTCCCAAGGTATCCTGAGCTGTCCCATCCCAGGCAGTCACCATCCTGAGCAATTGGTCGCCATTCCAAGTGGTTGCCGTCCCAAGTAGTCGCCGTCCTGACCGGTCCTGTCCCAAGCAGTCGGTCACCGTCCCAAGTGGTCGGTCACCATTCCAAGTGGTCCTGTCCCTAGCAGACCCGTCCCGGGCAGTCGGTCCTGAGTGGTTGCCGACCCAAGCGGTCTCTGTTCTCGAGCAGTCCCATCCCAAGCGGTTCCGTCTTGGCCAGTCATCGTCCCAGCCAGTCACCATTCCCAGCCCCCATCCCCTCCTCACCTGACAGATAGCACACGATGAGCGTTGTGGGCTGAGTTTGCCAGAAATGTTCAGTCCTACCCCTTTTTCTTCACTGCCCCCTTTTTCCTCACTCCCCCCTTGGATCTTTCCACCACCACCCCCCACCCCCCCCCCCCCCCACCGGAGGTGGGAAGTGGCACCGCCCACTTTGGGAATGACTAATCTAGAACAGAGAACTGCAAGCAGCAGAGCACTGATATCTCTGGCACCAAAATCCTTGTGATTATTAAATATCCAACATTTCAAATATTCAGAATTTCAAGACTCAGAACATCTGGGGTCTGAAACCCTGGGAGTCTCAGATTTGGGGTCCAGAGTACATAGGATTTCAGTTCCAAAGGCCTCAAGTTCTTGACCATGTTGAATCTTGGGGATGAATGACTCAAGTGCAGAGATTTCATGCCATCTACAGCAACAACAAAAATACAAGTCTCAAAAATTCTGAAAATTATAGAACATCCATTGAAATTATAAATTATATTCTGCTTCTGTCCAAAAAGAGACAATATAATTGTGCATGTGTTTTCAGTGATCTGTAATCTAACCTTCAAATTTTTGAACAGATTTAAAATAGAATTAGATAAAAGCTTGAAGCAGGAATGTTTGCTGAGCTTGCAGATAATTAATAAATATCCAATGAACTGGCACAAACACAGCTTGCTAAATAGCCTGCATTGTATGAGCTCATGGTTTAGTTGGAGTCCTTCACATTGAATTAATCTGGACCAAACAACTACTTGGCCACGTGTCTTACCTCATTCCCTAATGTTGACAGTGAGGCGTTCAGTAGAAAGTTGTACCCTGAAGGAATTAATGTTCACTGCTTTTGAATGGGGTGGGGTGGGGGGAATGTTTGATTTGGATTTCTTCAGCCTTTGTTAGGTGAGAGACAGGAGAAGAGTTGCAGACCATCATCCTGGAGTATGGATGGGGGGTGGGGGGAGGGTAGAGATGATCCCATTCTTGCACCCTTTTCTGTTTTGTTCAAGCTTCTTTCAGGGTTGGTAACATCAGTTCATGACTTTCAACTAAGATCTATATTACTGCAATGATTTCAAAATTCACATTCTGTGCTTTTTTCCCCCAAATCCATTGGTCAGTTTAAGGACTGACTCCTTGGAAGTCATCCAAAGAAATAGATAGCTGACAAGCATAAAAGCTGCGTGCTCCAAAGGCTAAAACCTGTGCTTCATTATTCTGTTGACTTCACTGCCATTCAAACATAGAATCTTGAGTCTTCATGTGAACGAGTCACTATTCTAATGACAGGTATTGTCAATTGTTATGAGGCAGATTCATTTTTGGATGCCAAATTATGTCAGCTTTTACACCTCCAAGAACACAAGATGATGATGTGAAACTACCATTCCCTTTACAACAGACTTCACTGAATACTATTCAGTTAAAAACATGAACATTTACTCTGTGTTCTTTGATATAAATGAGTGCAAATAAGTTCTAAGTAGACAGATTTTTGTAGTTTAACATATTCACTGTCATCTGCAAATTACAATAAACTGCATATGGTTCAATAAGATTGGTGCATAATTACATCATGCATTTCGATGTTCCAGGTTCAATGATCCATTGAACTAGTACCTCATTATTTGTGAAAATCACCTAGTACCACCTCTGATAGTTTCCCAGCGACCCATGATATGTATGCATATGTGAGCAATGTATGGATGAGATAGAATCACAGAAGCTCAGGGACAGCACAGGGGTTCGATCTATATTGGAAATCATTGAAAATGCCCTGCAATCAGTCTCGCTCCTCATCCTTAACCTTGCATATATGTATGATTGCCCTTTGAAAGTTCCAATGAGAATAGAATCCACCACACATTCATAACAACCCTCTGATTGAAAGAATTTCTAATTTTTCTTTAAGTTAGTTATTTTAAATTTTGGATCTATGACCTCTGTTTTGTGTGCCTTAAATCTAAACAACTCTGAAAATATAGGATGTGAACTGGCTATAACAGATTTTAATCTATGATAGGTAGCAAGGAATGGCTAATATTCTGATATTTAACACAATATATATCACTTTAGCAAATGATAGTAGCCTTTAGAATCCATAGCTATGAGAGGAGAAGTTATATTTGAAGAGGTACATGGATAGGAGGGGTACGAGGGCTATGGTCCAGGTGTAAGCAGAATAATAGTTGAACTCAGAAAGGTGTGGCCTATTTCTGTGCTATAGGATTCCATGGCTCTGGATCGAACTTAGAACAGACACACACAGACAAGTGTCTGTATCAAATATGATACCCAAGGTAAACTAAAACTGCTGCTTGCACGTGATTCATATCGAAGCCATCTCGAAGGCTCTTAAATATGGTGGAAAAATCAAGTCAAGTCGTTTATTTCATCTGATTGCTCAAGTACAACCTGATGAAACAACATTCTCTGATCCTCAGTGCAAAACATGTGGACACTCAACGAGATATAAAGCACTTGCCCATGCAGGACAAGCATTCATCTATGCAGATAAATACTGTTCTGTGAATGGTTATATGAGCAGTTCCTTTGGTCATTCATCATTCTCATTGACTGTGCCTAGATGCTGTTCCTCAGCCTGGAGGTGCTGGCTCTGATACTCCTGTATCTCTTTCCCAATGGGAGCAGCTGGAAGATGCTGAGTGTAGGGTGGAAGGGAACCTCAACAATTTTGCATGTCCTGTTCAGACAATGATCCCGATAGATCATGTCGTTGGGGAGGGGGTGGAGGCAGATTCCAGTGATCCTGCTGATTTACAGTCACCCAGATCTGCCTGTCTTCATTAGTAAAAACAGAAAATCTACAGGAAATTGTGGAGAACAGATCCAGAGTTAATGAGAGGATGAAGAAATTAGTATTATTATAAAAGTTGTACTGGAGAAATTAATGGGACTGAGAGATGCTCTCCAGGAGCATCTTGAGGTTGTGAAAGATGTGGCAAGGACTTGTGGATATCTCGGTTGTCATCTTCTAAATCTTAATGGGTTCTACAATATTTCCCCAGATTATAAAATGGCAAATTTAAGGAATAATATTGAGAGAAAATGGGGAACTTTGAACCAATTAAATTGATGTCAGCAGAATAGAAAATGATATTATTAAGGAAGTTGTAGTGTGGCACTTGGAAACATAGTAGTAGGATTAGGAAGAGTCGGCGCATCGCTTTATGAAAGGAGAACAATGTTTAAAACATCCTTGCATGTTTTTTTAGGTTTTCATTGGTAAAAGGGTTAAGGGGAACTAGTGATATATCTTGCTACACCAAGATAAAGAGGGTCTACTGTTCTTTCCCAAGACCACATTTTGGCAAGTCAGATCACCTGGCTGTGTGCCTTCTGTCTTCACACAGACAGCTAAAAGAGAGGCTCCAGCGATCAGGACAGCTAGAATGTGGTTGCAGGAGGGTGAAGAATGGTTGCAGGGCTTCCTCAAGTCAGCAGATCGAGAGGTGTTCAAAGGCTCAGCTGAGAGCTAAATGATTACACCAGGGCTGTCACAGACTTTATCAAGCTGTGGATGAGTGTGTCCCTACCAAATCATTCAGTGTTTTCCCCAACCAGAATCCCTGAATGAACAATGAAATCCAGATCGTGCTGAGAGTCAGATCACAGGTATTTAAGTCCGGAGATACAGACCATCACAGAAGGAGCACGTACAACCTATGGAAAGTCATCTCCCAATCAAAGTGGAATTTCTGGACAAAATAGAAGCAATGAAGGATACCTGACAGTTATGGTAGGGTCTAAATGAAATGCCTGCTCCAAACTCAAATCTGATACAGTAGGAGACGGCAAATGAATTCAATGCCTTCTATGCCCAATTTGACCACAAGAACAAGGGAGAACCACCACTGCACACCCCCATGACCCTGATGATCCCCTCCTGTCCATTTCTGAGGATGATGTGTGGGCTGTCTTCAGAAGAGTAAATCTGAGGAAAGCTCCCAGTTCGGATGGAGTACTGGTAAAGATTAAAGATCTGTGCTGACCAACTTCAACATCTCACTCTGACAGGGCATGGTACTTACCTGTTTCAAAGAGGCTACAATTGTACCAGTGCCCAAAAAGAGTGCAATAACCTGCCTAAATGACTATTGACTAGTAGCACTCACATCCAGTGATGAAGTGTTTTGAAAGGTTGGTGTTTTGATTTGAAAGGGTGCACACAATTTATAATGTATAATCAAGGTTTTATTTGAAATGTTCAAATTTTTTGTCTTTTCTCATACTCTAACCAATATATTAGATCTATATGTGTGTATACATGTGCATTTTTAAAATTAATCTCCATATTTTAAAAAGATAAAAAGGCTGGTGTTGAAGCATATCAACTCTCATCTGAGTGATGACATAGATCCATTCTAATTTGCCTATCAAGGCAACAGGTCTACAATGGATGCCATCTCACTGGCTCAACACAAAACCCTGCAACACCTGGATAGCAAGGTCGTATACATCAGAATACTTTTTTTATCGACTACAGTTTGGTATTCAACACCATCATCCTCTCAAAATTGATCAGCAATTTCCAAGTTCAGGGACTTAACATCCCACTGTGTAATTGGATCCTGGATTTCTTCACCTCCAGATCTCTATCAGTGAGGATTGGTAAGAACATCTCCTCAATTTCCCGCAGTACCAGAGTACCATAGGGCTGTGTTTTTAGCCCCCTGCTCTACTTGCTATATACTTATGACTGTTGCTTGGTATGACAACAACACCGTCTACAAATTCACTAACAATACAATACATTGGGCTGTATGAAAAGGGGCAATGATGTCAGCATACAGGAGAGATACTGAAAACTTGGCTGAATGGTGCACCAATGGTGCACTCAATGTCACTAAAACTAAGGAGCTGATTGTTGACTTCAGGAAATGTAAGCCAGAGGTGTACAATCCAGTGATCATTGGGGGTTCAAAGATGGAGAGGGTGAGCTAAGCTCTTCAGAGTCACTATATCAGAGGTCCCAATACACCAAATATATCATGAAGAAAGCACATCAGCGCCTCTGCTTCCTCAAGAGTTTGTGGAGGTTTGATTATGGCATTGGAAACCTTGGCAAATTTCTACAGGCATATGGTGGAAAGTGTACTGACCAGGTGCTTCACGATCTGGTATAGGGACACCAATACCCCTGAGTTGAAAATCCTGCAATAGGTAGTGGACACAGCCATGGACATCATAGACAAGACCCTCCCCACCACCGAAAACATCTATAGGGAACATGGGTGTTGGCGATCAGCAGCAATCATCAAACATCTACACCACCCAGCACATGCTCTGTTCTGGTTGCTACCATCAGGAAAGAGGTATAGGTGACACAAATCTTGCACCAACAGGTTCAGGAACAGTTACTACCCTTCCACCATTAGACTCCTCAGTAACAAACAATGAGGGACTTATTTAAGGACAATTACTTTTGCACTTTATTATATTCTTTTTCTCTGTATTGCACATTTAATTTGTTTACATGTCCTCATTGAGTCCAGTTATTTTGCACTTCCAGTAAGTGGTAACTCTCCCTTGTCCAGAGGATAAAGAATTTCAGGGTTGTAAGTGATGTCATGTATGTACTCTGACAATAAATATGAACCTTGAAATTTGATTTAGACACATTAATCAAAATTATAACACATGCAAATTGTCAGTCAGGGATTTGCATTTAGTTAATGGACAGAAAACATTATGAATAAATGGCTAATTTTCCTACTGGAAAGCTGTTACTGGTAGAGTATTACAGAGCTCTGTAATGGGATCACAGCTCTTCACCATCATTGATATAGATGAGGGGGCCAAGTGTGATATCCATGTTTAATGATTATAAATCTGGGTGGCAGAATCACTTCATTTAGATTGAGATAGAATGTGAATAGACAAGGAAATAACAGATAGACTATAAAGTGGAATAATGAGTTAAAAAGTAAAAGCATTTTGAAAGCGATGATAGATGAATGGTATTGGCTTTAAAAGAGACTTGCGTGCACGTATCATTGGAAGTTAATGTGCAGGTATTACGAGCAATTAGGAAAGCAATTGATATGTTGGCCTTTATTGCAAAAGGATTTAGATTCTGGAGGAAAGGCTGCTACAATTAAACAAGGCCCTGGGAGGACCGCATTTAAAATATTGATAATACTTAATAGTGCAAAGAGTGAGGTAATTCATGTAATAAAGCTAGAATATGTACAGTGAATGGTAGGGCTCCAGGAAGTACTGCAGAATGGGCATCTTGGTGTACATGGCTAAAGATTCCTGAAGGCCATAATACATGTTGATAGGGAAATTAAGAAGGTGTGGAGGATACTTGCCTTCTTGGCTGGCATAGAATATAAGAGCATGGCAGTTAAGGCACAATTTAATAAAACATTAGTTAATCCTCTGTTGGACTGCTGCGTGTAATTTGAACACCACTCTATTGGAAGGATGTTAATGCGCAGAGTGGTTCAGAGGATATTCAGAAGGGTGTTCTTTCAGATGGAGTGCTACAGCAATCAATAAAGACTGGACAGGATGAATTTGTTTTAGGAATGGAGAGGCTGAAGAGGGGGCCTGACTGAGGGATATAACATTAGAGGAGGTAGGAACAGGGTGGATGGTGATAAAGATTTCCCTTATCACAGATGCCTGCAATCAGAGGACACTGGTTTAAAATAATAAATGGGAGACTCACAGAGACTTAATAAAGAGTTTGTTTCAGGAGTAGTTGAAATGTAGAATGCTTTGCTGGAGGACACTGAATCTAATATTAAAAAAAATATTTGGTTGCTCATTTAACAGTATAGCAGGCTATATGCCGAGAGCTGTAAAATGAAATTAATGTTGATAATACTGGTTAGCTGGCATGGACATGGTACCCTTAAGGTCCTGTTTCCATAACCAGCAAATCTTTGGCTCCAATGTGTAACCTTTTCGTAAGACCATTAGAAATAGTGGCCCATGAATAAGATCATGGCCGCTCTGATGATAGGCTCATCTCCATCTGTCATTTCCCCATATCTCTTAATTCCCCTACTACACAAATATCTATCTAATCTTGTCTTAAATATACAGTGCCCTCCAAAATGTTTGGGACAAAGTCCCTTTTTTCCTTTATTTGTCCAAGTGATCCACAGTTTTAAATTTGTAATCAACCAATTCACATGTAATTAAAGTGCACATTTCAGATTTTAGTCAAGGTTATTTGTATACATTTTGCTTTGATCATGTAGAATTAGAGCACTTTTATACACAGTCCCCTCATTTCAGGGCACCATAATGTTTGGGATATTTAGCTTCACAGGCGTTTGTGATTACTCAGCTATGTTTGGTGCAGGTATAATAGAGCTAGGCTTGTTTCCTAGCTTTGATCATCTTTGGAGTCAATAGCTGCCATTTTTCAAAATGAAGACCAGAATTGTGCCAATGAAGCCATTATGAGGTGAAAAAACAAGAATAAAACAGTATAGACATCGCTCAAACCTTAGGATTACCAAAATCAACAGTTTGGGACATCATTAAGATGGAAGAGTGTGCTGGTGAGCTCAGTAATTGCCAAAGGACTGGTAGGCCAAGGAAGGCCTCCACTGCTGATGACAGAAGAATTCTCATCATAATGAAGAAAAATTCACAAACGCCTGTCTGACAGATCAGAAACATTCTTCAGAAGGCAGATGTGGGTTTGTCAATGACTGCTATCTGCTGAAGACTTTATGAATAAAAATACAGAGGCTACACTGCAATATGCAAACAATGGCAAAGGTGGTATGCTTTGGATCTTGGCAGTTCCTTTATGCCTCCACACTTTGCTCTTTCCAATGCTCTGATACAGGTTAATCTTTGTCTCATCTGGCCATGAGATTGTAAATTTTTTTTTGTAAATTTAGACATGCAGCACAGTAACAGGCCATTTCGGTCATGTGTCCATGCTGCTGCCCAATTACACCCAATTAATCTACAAACCTTGGTATCTGTTTTTGAACAGTGAGAGGAAACTGGAGCCCCCCAGGGTAAACCCATGCAGACATGTGAGAACGTACAAATTCCTTACAGACAGAATTCTAGAATTCTGCAGGCTCTTTTAACTACTTCTTGGCAAACTATAATCTGGCCATCCTTTCTGTGGCTAACTAATGATTTGCATCTTGCAGTGTAGCCTCTGTATTTCTGTTCATGAAGTCTTCTGCGGACAGTAGTCATTGACACATCCACACTTGCCTCCTGAAGACTGTTTCTGATCTGTTAAACAGGCATTTGGGGATTTTTCTTCATTATGATGAGAATTCTTCTGTCACCTGCAGTGGAGGCCTTCCTTGGAATACCAGGCCCTATGCGATTACTGAGCTCACCAATATGCTCTCTCTTCTTAATGATGCTCCAAACTGTTGATTTTGGTAATACTAAGATTTGGGTGATGTTTCTTAGTGTTTTATTTCTTGTTTTTCATCCTCATAATGGCTTCTTTGACTTTCATTGCACAATTCTGGTCCTAATGTTGAAAAATGGCAGCTACAGATTCCAAGGTGATCAAAAGCTTAGAAGCAAACCTAACTCTCTTATCCCTGCACCAAACATACCTGAATACTCACAAACACCTGTGAAGCCAAATGCCACAAACATTAGGTTGCCCTGAAATTAGGAACTATGTATAAAAAGTGCTGTAATTTCAACATGATCAAACCAAAATGTATATAAATAACTTTGAATAAAATCTGGAATGTGCACTTTAATTATGTGTGAATTGTGGACCACATGGGCAAATAAAGGAAAAAAACTCTAGAGGGCACTATATTTTTTGCTTCCATGGGCAGAAAATTCCATAGATTCACCATCCTCTAGGAAAACCACTTCCTCTTCATCTCTTCTTTAAATTTTTAAAAATACATCACAATATAACTAATCTCTAACAATATTTCCACAAACTTTTTATGTATATAAGTAATTTTTTTCTAAAGGAATATATTTGTTCATTTCTGTGAGCCACTGCTGTATTTCTATTTTCCAAGTTATCATAATGCATTTTTTAGCTGCTGCTAATGCAATCTTGATGAATCGTTTTTGGAATCTGTTTAAATTTAATTTTAACTCTTTCTCTTTTATATTGCTTAACAGAAAAATTTTTGGATCTTTTGGTATCTTGTTTTTTGTAATTTGATCTAATATTGAATTTAAATCCTCCCAAAATGGTTTAACTTTTGTACATGCCCAAAATGAATGTACCATTGTACCAATTTCTTGTTTACAGCAAAGCATTTATCAGATAATGTCAGGTTCCATTCTTTTAATTTTTGAAGTGTAACATATAGTCTGTGAAGCCAATTATATTTTATCATTCGATACTGGGCATTTATTGTATTTGTCATGATGCCCGCACATAATTCCTTTCAAGTTTCATTATTTATTTGTATGTTTAAATGATTTTCCCAACAACATTTGGGTCCATATATTGCCTCATCTTTTCCTTTGTCTTATAATTTTATATATATATTTGTAATAATTTTTTAAAAATGATCATAGTTTCTGTGATTATATATTCAAAGCTACTGCCCTCCAGCAATCTTAGATCACTTTCCAGCTTTTCTTTTAGGTATGTTTTAAATTGATAGTATGAAAATATTGAAGCATGCAATATTCCTTATTTATCTTTTAGCTGTTCAAATGTCAGTAGGTTATTGCCCAGAAAACACTTTTTTTATTCTTGTAATTCTTTTTCTTGACTATTCCTTAAAATATATGTTATTCATTATAAAAAGTATTAATTGTTTTTGTTTTAGCAACATATTTGGCATTTGATAGTTTATTAACTTTTGCTCTAAATGTGTCCTACTCCATATTTTTAATATATGGTGTAGTATTGGTAGACTGTTACGTTGCACTAACTTCTCATTCCACTTGTAAGGTACATGTTCTGAAACACTTTCCCCTAGTTTATATAGTTCCATCCTAAGCCAGGCTGGCTTTTCTCCTACCTTATAAAAATCTGACAAGAATCTTAATTGGGCAGCCCTATGGTCATTTTGGCAACTGCAAACTGCCTTGTTTATATATCCTTATCAGATTTTCCAAGACTATTCTTGGTTTCTTACCTTTCCATAGAAATTTTCTTTTCAATTTTTGAAAAAAATTCCCATTATGAGAATAGGTAGTGTTTGAAATAAATATTGCAACCGTGAAAATATATTCATTTTGATACAGTTTACTCTCCCTATTAGAGTCTTTCCAATTCTCTAAGTCCTCTTATATTTTTTTCATTAATGGCTGATTGTTTAATTTAAACAAATTACTTAATTTACTATTTATTCTGATGCCTAAATTACTTACTACCTGTACCTGCCATTTAAAAAGGGATTCTTGTTTACATTTTAATCCTCTTTTACTCTTTAATCCTTATTCCCTTTATCATTCTATCTGTTCTTATAATTTCTGCCAATGGTTCTATTGCCAAGGCAAAAAGGGAAGGTGATAATGGCTTGTTGACCTACTCAATTTGAAATAATCTGAAATAAAATCATTAGTTAGCACTCTTGCTATTATTATATAGGGATTTGGTCCAAATAATACATTTTTCTGGTATTTTAAATTTCTGTAGTACTTTAAAGAGAAAGCTCCATTCCAGTCTATCAAAGGCCTTCTCTGCATCTAGAGCCATTGCTTCTGTTGGTTCTTTACTTTCTTGTGCTATATGTATCAGATTGATAAATTTATATACATTATCTCCTGCCCTTCTATTCTTAATAAATCCTGATTGATCTGATTATACCAACTGTGGTAAATAATTCGCTAATCTATTTGCTAGTATTTTTGCAATTAATTTATAATCAGTATTTAATAAGGAAATTGGCCTGTAGGAAGATGGTTACAATGGGTCTTCACCTGTTTTCAGAATTACTGTGATTATTGCCATCTTACAAGATTCAAGTAAATTCTGAATTTCTTCCACCTGTTTTATAATATCTAAAAAGGGTGGATTAATAAGTTTTAAAAAGTTTTGTAAAATTTCATAGGGAATCCATCCTCACCTGGTGCTTTATTATTTGGTAGATTCATTAATGTGCCGTATACTTCCGTGACCATCAGGGGATTTGTTAATTTACCTTGTTCTTCCATATCTAACTGGGATAATATTTATCAAAAATGTATGTTTCTTTATTCTTTTCTAGGACCTCTGATTGGTGTAATTACTTATAAAATCTCCCAAAATTTTCATTAATCTCTTGTGGTTTATATGAAATTTGATTGTTTCCTTTTCTTGTTGCTATAATAGTTCTTGTTACTTGCTCTGTCTTCAAATGCCAAGCCAAGATTTTGTGAGTTTCCTCACTTAATTCATAATATCTTTGTTTTGTTTTCATTATTTTTTTTCACTTGGTACTTCAATTTTTTTCTACATCAATTGTCTTTTTTTTCTCTTTATCTTCTTTCATTAAATATTTCTCTAAACTTAATATATCTTTTTCTAATTTTTCTATTTCTTGGTAATGTTCTCTTCTGATTTTAATTATATAACTTATTATTTGCCCTCTAATGAAGGCTTTCATTGCATCCCATAATATAAATTTATCTGTACAGAATTTGTTTTTGTATCAGAATATATTTTAGTTTGTTGCTCTATAAATTGTCTATAATCTTTTCTTTTTAGCAAGATGGGGTTAAGTCTCCATCTATATCCTTATTTGGAGCAATTGTTAGCCATAAGGGTGAGTGATCTGATAACAATTTTGCTTTATATTCAACATCTTGAACTCTTCCTTGTATTTGGACAGAAATTAAAAACATATCAATCCTGGCATAAGTCTTATGTCTGTTAGAATAATATGAGTAATTTTTATCTTTTGGGTGTTGTTTTCGCCTTATGTCTATTATCTTCATATCTTGCATGGAACTTAATGTAAATTTAGCAGCTTTCCTCTTTTTTTGTATTTTTCCCGGTTTTATCTAATAACAGGTCCAAGCCAAAATTAAAATCTCTGCCCAGTAAGATATGTCCTTGTGTGTCTGCTAATTGTAAAAAAAAAATTCTGCATACATTTCTGATCATCCTCATTAGGTACATATACATTGAATAAATTCCAGGATTCCGAGTAGATCTGGCATACTATCATAACATGTTCCAAGCCAGGTCTGTAACTAATTTTTTCTATTTTAATAGGAAATTTTTTGGTTAATTAAGATAGCCACCCCATAGCCTTTGAGTTGTAAGATGATGCTACCACATGACCCACCAAATCTCTCTTCAATTTAAGATGTTCTTCTGTTAAATGAGTTTCCTGTACAAATACAATATCTATTTTTTCCTTTTTTAGTGATGTCAATAACCTTTTTCTCTTGATTTGGTTATGTATTCCATTAATATTAATAGTCATAAACTTCAACGTATTCATTCTGTTAGCTCGTGTTTTTTACATACCACATTCTCAGACCCTCCAACTCCTTTTCTCCCACCACAATTCAAAATTTAACATATCTTTCTATACATGTTGACACAAACACCCTGAAAAAGTTAAAAACCAAAAAAAGACTAAGAAACTGTCCACGTCTGCTGCAGGCTCGTTGGTGACTGACAAGTCCGATGTGGGACAGGCAGGCACGGTTGCAAGGGAAAATTGGTTGGTTGGGGTTGGGTGTTGGGTTTTTCCTCCTTTGTTTTTTTGTCAGTGAGGTGGGCTCTGCTGTCTTCTTCAAAGGAGGTTGCTGCCCGTCGAACTGTGAGGCACCAAGATGCACGGTTGGAGGTGATATCAGCCCATTGGCAGTGGTCAATGTGGCAGGCATGAAAAGATTTCTTTAAGCAGTCCTTGTACCTCTTCTTTGGTGCACCTCTGTCTCGGTGGCCAGTGGAGAGCTCGCCATAGAACACGATCCTGGGAAGGTGAGATACAACCAGTTAACCTCCAAACATATTTACATATCTTCTTCTTTGGCTTGGCTTCGCGGACCAAGATTTATGGAGGGGTAATGTCCACATCAGCTGCAGGCTCATTTGTGGCTGACAAGTCCGACGCGGGACAGACAGACACGGTTGCAGCGGTTGGAAGGAAAAAAAATATATATATATATTGTCTTTAACTGTCTATTAGTTCTGTCGATCACGCTCTTCCTTGTTGAATATTTGTCAGTTGTTCAACGAAGTCTCGAGTTTTTCTTGGGTCATAAAACAGTCTGTTTTGTTAATCTGGGTAAATATTTTTAACATTGCTGTGTGTCGCAAGACAAGATTATAACCTTTTCTTCATAAGGTGTCTTTTATTGGGTTAAATTCCTTGCATTTCTTTAAAAGTTCAAAACTTATATCTGAGTAGAAAATTATTTTATTCCCATAATGTTCCAATGGACCTTTAATTTCTTTTGCTCTTCTGGCCGCCAGCCATAATATTTTTTCCCTTGTTGGATACCTTAATAACTTGACCAGGATGGAATGTGGTCTTTGCTGTGCCGGTGGCTTCCGTGCCAAAGCTCTGTGAGCTCTTTCAATTTCTATTTCTTCCTGGAGTTCTTCCATCTTCCGAATTTGTGGAATCCATTGTTTTAGAAATCCTTTTGTGTCCATACCTTCCACATCTTCTTTCGGGCCCACAATTTTAATGTTATTACACCTACTAAAATTTTCAAGAATGTCAATAAATCTTGTGTCTTTGTGACCTATTTACTCCTTTCTTCTGTTTTTTTCTTTTAAGACAGTCATTTCCATTTCCACACCTTTCACTCTCTCTTCTACTTCTTCATATTGCTTTTTCTTATCCCTTATTACATTTTCCATACATTGAATTTTAATATCTGCTTCTAGCACATTCTCTGTTAACTCTGATTTCCAGTATTAATGTTTCCATCACCACTCTCATCTGATTGTCAAAGTACTTTATGTCTTTTACCTTTAATTTTCTTCTGTATCTTCCTTGTCACTTCCAAGTCTTCTATCTCATGCTCCGTATCTTTATTTGATGTAGAGTCCATTTCCAAGACCATTTATCCTGCTTTACTTGTCGTTGGGCTTACAGGAGCTTGACTGCTCTCTTCAGTATCTTGACTGGCATGTGTTCTGCGCAAGCGCGACTCCTCACACATGTGCATTAGCGTTCCACTTTCTTCAGTCAGCCATCGCTGGAGCCTGCCCTATGCCCTCTCGCCCCGACGGCTCATCTCCCAGCTTCGCAGCATGGGCTACATTACCCAGAAGAGCTCCCTCTTCCAGCATGTAAGGCTTTTTTAAAATTTTCTGGCGATTTTCTTCAGTTCTTCTTTGCTGTTCATTGTGACTCTTTCCTTCTTCTAAAGCCATTTTCTTTCTTTCAATGTTTATGTACTGTTTCCTGTATTTTTGTTCCACTTTTTTTCTCTGGGGAGCGCTGGTTTCACCCGACCAGTAACTACTCCATCACGTGACCAACCCCCTCCCCCCCACCCACTTCCTCCTCATCTCCATCCTAAATATACTGCTCTTCATCCTGAGACTAGACCCCCTCATCTCACCTGCCAGTGGAAAAAAAATTACCTTCCTCTATCTTATCTATTCCTTTCATAATTCTTCTGAATTCCAGACAATTCAGTCTCTCCTCATAGTCCAACTCCGTCATCTCTGGATTCAATCTAGTGAACCTCCTCTGCACTGGCTCCAAGGCCAGTATATACTCCCTCAAGTAAGGAGACCAGTACTGCCCGCAGTACTCTGGATATAGGCTCACCAGTACTTTGTACAGTTGCAGCATAACCTTCCTGCTCCTTAATCCCTCAAGCAATGAAGGCCAACATTCCATTTGCTTTCCTGATAGCCTGTTGCAGCTGCAAACCAAGCTTTTGCAATTCTTGCACCTGCACTCCCAAGTCCATCTGCACAGAAGAATGCTGTAACTGCTTGCCATTTTAGTCATAATCTGATTTTACATTTTTCCTTCCAAAGTGATTAACCTTACATTTACCAACATTGTACTCCATTTACCAGACCCTTGCCCACTCATTTAACCAAAAGAAAATCTCCCTGCAGACTCTCTGTATCCTCTGCACAATTTGATTTTCCACTCAATTGATTCAAAAACACAACTGTTCCTTTCCAAGGCTTCTTTGGTAGAAAATCTGCAACTTCAACCACCTGGAACCTCAAGGGTAGCAGATACATAAGAGTGCCACCACTTACAAGTATTTTCTTCAAGTGAATTCCATTGTTATTCCTTCAGCACTGTTAGACCTATGCATAGCACAGAAAAAGTTCTTAGGCCCTTGGGGTTGATTCCAGTTTTGTGGGATGTGAATGGATAGATATGGCCAATGTAGGAAATGCACATTAGTCCACGGATGGGGGAGAAGGTACTACTATAGCTGACAGGGCAGATGCATGGTATGGATGAGATTGTGCACCCCTTCAGCTGTTTTTGTAGGACTTCTGTGAGCTCCAGATGCATGGACTTGAGGTTGTCAATAGTATCCATATGTTCTTCCTCTGCTTCAAATGGTCATAGGCCAGAGATTCCCAAGACCCAATGATAATGTTATCTGGAGGCTTTGTTATGTTCAAGTTGACACAGTCTTTCTTAATACACAAATATCAACTGTGCCATCTTCAACAACAAATAATTTAATGAGATCAAGTAGCCCTGCTATGCCTCTTACAAACTTGTGGCAGCTGATCATTATAAACATATACAATACTTTAATGTATATAGTACCATAAGAGGGTTGGTGCGAGAACACAGCCTTGCTTCACGCCATTGTTAATGGAGAAGGGTTCAGAGAGCTCATTGCTGTATCTGACCCGACCTTGTTGGTTTTCAATCTTCTTCAGCATGATGCTGAACCAAGCCATGAAAGACCCCAACAATGAAGACGCTGTTTACATCCGGTACCGCACGGATGGCAGTCTCTTCAATCTGAGGCGCCTGCAAGCTCACACCAAGACACAAGAGAAACTTGTCCGTGAACTACTCTTTGCAGATGATGCCACTTTAGTTGCCCATTCAGAGCCAGCTCTTCAGCGCTTGACGTCCTGCTTTGCGGAAACTGCCAAAATGTTTGGCCTGGAAGTCAGCCTGAAGAAAACTGAGGTCCTCCATCAGCCAGCTCCCCACCATGACTACCAGCCCCCCCACATCTCCATCGGGCACACAAAACTCAAAACGGTCAACCAGTTTACCTATCTCGGCTGCACCATTTCATCAGATGCAAGGATCGACAATGAGATAGACAACAGACTCGCCAAGGCAAATAGCGCCTTTGGAAGACTACACAAAAGAGTCTGGAAAAACAACCAACTGAAAAACCTCACAAAGATAAGCGTATACAGAGCCGTTGTCATACCCACACTCCTGTTCGGCTCCGAATCATGGGTCCTCTACCGGCACCACCTACGGCTCCTAGAACGCTTCCACCAGCGTTGTCTCCGCTCCATCCTCAACATCCATTGGAGCGCTCACACCCCTAACGTCGAGGTACTCGAGATGGCAGAGGTCGACAGCATCGAGTCCACGCTGCTGAAGATCCAGCTGCGCTGGATGGGTCACGTCTCCAGAATGGAGGACCATCGCCTTCCCAAGATCGTATTATATGGCGAGCTCTCCACTGGCCACCGTGACAGAGGTGCACCAAAGAAAAGGTACAAGGACTGCCTAAAGAAATCTCTTGGTGCCTGCCACATTGACCACCGCCAGTGGGCTGATAACGCCTCAAACCGTGCATCTTGGCGCCTCACAGTTTGGCGGGCAGCAGCCTCCTTTGAAGAAGACCGCAGAGCCCACCTCACTGACAAAAGGCAAAGGAGGAAAAACCCAACACCCAACCCCAACCAACCAATTTTCCCTTGCAACCGCTGCAATCGTGTCTGCCTGTCCCGCATCGGACTGGTCAGCCACAAACGAGCCTGCAGCTGACGTGGACTTTTTGCCCCCTCCATGAATCTTCGTCCGCGAAGCCAAGCCAAAGAATAGTACCATAAACATGGGCTTAATTTTTGCACCTGATAATGAGATACTGTGGCAGATGACCAAATAATTTTATGGGCTATCATAAGGAACAGAAGTTTAGTGAGATAATCAGGGTCCAGGCATTAGAGGTCATACTCATCATTGGTTTAATGGATTTAATTTAAGGATGATTTAAGATTGAGAAAATAAAAACAGAAAATACTGCAAATACTCACCAAATCAGGCCACAAGGGAGAAGCAAGAGCTAACATTTCAAACTGAGAACCTTTGACCTTTGCAAGAGGTGCCTAGCAATTTCCGCTGACTGCCATTCAGCACACTAAAGTAAATTTTGTGTAATATTACACCTGTTTTATTACATGGTAATAAAAGAATCTTGAAGGTTCTTTGGCTTGAAAAATTGGCTCGGTATCTCTTCTCACACATGTAGCCTGACCCGGTGAGTATTTTCAGCATTTTTCCAGAAACTGCAGTTTTCTCTTATGTTCCCTAGCTTGAGATCGTGCTGAATGAGAGCTGGGTGATGCTAGCATACATCTGGGACTTGATTTCTTTCACTGAGTATCAAATCAAAGGTAGTAGTGTGGGCCAGAGCCAAAGGTCCAGAAACAGAAAAAGAAAATGGTGTGAATGATTCTCTGGATGGATTTGGACAGAGAAGAATAGAATAAAGCAAAGGCAATACCCATCACCCAGTAACAGTGAAGAATGTTTTGGTCCACTTTGATAAGTGCTGCAGAGAGGTTTTGAAAGATGAGGAGCATCAGTTTATCATAGTGAGATTCAGGTTGTGTGGAGATGGAGATGGAAGCCCAATTGGAGAGGTTTGCACATGGCACTGGAGGATATTTACTAGGAGTTGAGGTGGTGACACATTCAAGGACTTGAAAAGGATTGGCCTCTGTGCAGGTCTCCAATTTTACCCTGTTCCATTAACTAATTTGATTTCTGCTATATATATGAGGCACAAAACTAACTGATCACATTTTCTCAAGTGGACTGGTAATAGCATTTGATGTCGCTTTTGTTTCCTGCATGGCTTCTGTCCAATATAAACATCCTTAGTACTTTAAATCATATTTATAAATAGACTTACTAATGTACAAGGAATTATGTAAGGGTTAAAGCTGGGGTGCCAAATCAATAGACTTCAGGTGGAGAAAGGAAGCAGCGGAGATAATAGGAGGGATAGAACAGCAATTATTTTAGAGCTATACCCAGTATAAATTGTATTGATATAGCTTTATAGTTCTATTTATTAGAAATTGTTATGTGTGGAAAAATCTAAATCCATGTAAACATGTCAGGTTGAAATAGCCATCTTGCATCTTCCAGTGGGAGTTATCACGTCATATCAACAATGTGGGCAAAGAAAGTTACAACCCCCAAAATGCAGTGAGTATTTTGACAAGGAATACCACAGATTTGTTTTTAGTTGGCATGTGGTGACTGGGAACTGTCCAGACCCCAGGGCAGGAGTGGGGTTGGAAATCAGCGCCATGTATCTGAATAGCTGCCCTGGTTTTCCTCTTGAGTACCGACTGGGTTTGATCTCCGACTCCGGTTACAGTATTGTTTTGTATTGCTTTTGATACTTGTTCTTCCAGACGACTTCTTGCTCCTTTGTCATTAAAGCATAGCAGCTCTTGGAGGTTGGGGGTGGTGGTGGCGAAGGAGGTGCGCCTCTCGCTGTGACCAGGAACCTCTGGGAGGGGTGGATGTCTGGGACAGCCAAACTCTATCTTGCCGACTCCTTGCCCTGGGATTACTTTGCGCGGAGGGAGCAGATCTCGGCCGGGCGAGGTGGTGGTGGCGGACGGAGCGGTGCCGAGCGGCCGGAGGTGAAGCGGTTCGAGCTAAGTAACAAAGTAACAACCGGAGCGGAACTTGAAGTCGATCCGGAGTGGCAGTGAGTTGGAGTAGCTCTCGAAGCCTCCCTGGTCGCCCCTTCCTTGCACGGCCTGACCGCGTCCAGCGCAGCTCCCGGGAGGGGGAAATCAACGACAACAGGAAACGACCCCCGTCCCCCTCCACCCAGCCACTGGATTGGATCCGGGAGTGAAACGAGCGCCGGCCTGGGGATGGAGCCGGGACAGTGAAGCAGGAAAGGAGCGAGCGGCAGGCCGGCCTCGACCCCCACCCACCCACCCACCACCACCCGGGCCCGAGCGGCACAGGCCGGGCCCGGCGCACCGGGCCTAGGACGACCGAGTCAAGCGGCGAGGGCCCAGAGTGTCCAGTGCCAGAGCCCCGGGCCCTGTGATCTCCGATCCCGCACCCTGGAGCCGAAGCTGCCGCCGCAAACTCATTGTGGGTTTGATGTGATCTCCAAACTCCACCGAGATCGAATCGATTTCACAGCGCTGACACTGAAGATCGATATCATATCGATTTCTTACCAGATTATGAGACAAAATCGATATCTGATAGATGCAGCGCTGGAGAGTAAGACTGAATCGAAGATCATCGACTTCTGATCAATCCTGCACTGGATAATGAGACTGAATCGATGATGAGATTGAATTGATAAAGTGTCAATTGCCGATTAATACCGTGCAGGAGATAGCAGGAGCTGCAATAGCAGAACTGGGTTCCAGGTTAGTGTCTGGAATGGGCTTCAGTCCTGCACTTGGCTGTGAACCCTGATAACTCATCTGAGGCTTTCTTAACCCACATTATTAACCTGAGGTTCATCGGGGCAAACTTGTCCAGGAGATTGTATCGAGAAATTTCACATTGTTTGTTGATATATTTTCATATTCCCGTTGGATTATCGATTATCAGTCATATTTTGCTGAAGAAAATGACAATTGGATAAAGTGTAGGAACAGGAATCAGTGAGAGGAGCCAAATGAGCGTTACACCGACCGGGTTGAGTGAGAGGTAAGAGAACAAAAGGGTAAAAAGTTTCATGTAAATAATAACCAGCAAAACGCAAATCTCATCAGTGTGCTGATGGGGGAAGGATGGATGGTCTTGCATGTACTGTTTATAAAGTGAGCACCTGCGGTCTTGCAGGACAGAATAATATTAAGTGTATTATTGTGCCTGTATGGAATGTATTTAAACACTAGATATATTTCACAAGGGGTTTGGAGAGGGCACAAAATACATGTACCAAAGATGGTTGAATTTGGTGTTCTGGGTGGTGGTGGGGTGGTGGGGAGAATAAGGCAGATTTGCCAGGAGTGTTCAAAATCATGAAATATTTTAATAGATTGAAGAGGAAATCATTCTCACTGATGGGGTTGCTGGAAGCTGATAGTTTGTCAAAGAAATCGGGGCAGTGAATTTTTTTATTGTAAATTGGTTCGATTTGGACATGGTCTGCAAAGGTAGACAAAGCAGGCATAGCAGTAAGTTGGACAGTTTGTTGAAGGTAGAAATTAATAAAGCTCCAATGGAGAAGTAGAGTTGGATAGTTCTTTCAAAAAGCTTCTATAAAGAGGACAATTTGAATATAATGTGCAAGTTAATGAAGACTTGCTTGCCCTAGGAGTCCTGCAATTCTGGAAATGGGCCGATGCTCTATGGTAGCAGTCTTTTTGCTGTGCTTTTAATTATTTGCATTTTGTGATTGTTGCTAATAGTTTAGAGATCATAATTTTGCATTTTTGGATGTATAATCTACCCCAACTCCATCAATGTTTCAGTGAAGGTTGGGGCAAAATACAGCAGTCGTGCCAGGAAAAATAATTGCCAATGTCCAGATAGCAAAGACTGTCAGTCTACATTAGGTTAATTACGGCATTTCAGGTGAATGAAATGCAGCTATATACAATACAATATCACACTCCCTCGTTGTGTGGGTGTTGGAACTTTTAGGAAGAATTTCTGATCCCTCTGTGGGCTTGCTAACTCTGAGATATCTAGGCTCATTCAATTTGAGCCTCCTGAATACTGGATTTGATTTCTCCACATTTATTAGGCATGCCTTGAACTGCCAATACCCAAAGTTCTAGAATACCTTTGCCTCACTTTTAAGACCTATCTCCTTGATTTACTCAGCCCCAATTTGTGGGATGGTGTCAACATTTTGTTAGCTAAATTCTACCATGTATGGCCTTCATTAAAGGGCATATACATGTGCCATTTGTTGGGTGCTTGTACTGAATGAAAACTTGATTGGATTCCTTATTTAAAAAAAATGATGTATTTATGTGAAAATATCTAATTTCCAAAATGGCGCAAAATAAAGAGATTGATTAAAGATTGGTGCAGTTTGGCAAGAGGAGCTTTGTGGCAAGATCCCTGCATGGTAGGAACTAGATTCAATGTGTTCCAATCTCAGCATAAGCTGGGTTACATTCAGTCCATCAATTTCCAGGACAGTAACTTTTGGCATGAGGGATGGTTTAAGCGCAACTTTGTTGCAGTTTGCAAAGGAGCCATGCATTGTCACTGCATCGTACAAGAGGGTTGAGCAGTGTTCCTGCACCAAATATGCAAGGTTACTACAAATAGTCCTTCAGTAGTTTCACTGGGCCATCTGATCTGAATTGGGGAAAATTTTCTTCTATAGTGGCCTGTCTCCATAGGGTTAAGGTAATTAGGGTTTGTTCTGGATGAATGCAGGCGTGTGCAGAGAGTGGAAATGCTATTTGATCTACTGCTGTTTCAAGATTCTGCTTTCACATCAACAAGAATGCCTCTTTTGGACTCTCTCATTTGAACAATTCACTTTTAGATTTTTATGGACTGCTCTCATCACAAACAGAGAATTAAGAGATTGCAACAAAGCAGTATTCAGTTGTATGCCAATTTTACACATTTGGTGCAATAGAAAGAGAGATGTGTTGGTTCTGTCCCTACCTCACTTCAGCTAACTGAGATGAAGTTCTGTTATCACTCACCTTTTGTGCACATCAATATTTTGGAGACAGTTGGTGTGTTTTTGGTGATGTTAATTGAAGCAGTTGCCTCTTCTACTCTTCCTTCGATTCTTTTTCAAGCCACAGAAAATTTCTTTTTGCATCTCATCTAAAGGACACCTCTCTAATTCACTCAGTACAATGTGGTTACATGCTTAAAGTATAGAATAGCTTTCGGTATCAACTCAGTGAAGAGTACTCTTACCATTGAGTTTTATTTGTTGGTTCAGATTCCATTTGAACCAACAGATTAAGCAGTTGCCAGTTCGATATTGGGATAGTGCTGTGCTATTAGAAGTGCTGTCTCAAATGAGAGATTAAATCGAGATCCTGTGTCTCCTTCCATAGCAGTATTTCGAGCAGGAGAATTCTCTCCCAAGTATCTTGGTCAATATTTATCTTAGAAGCAACATCAACCATGCTATCCACTGAGCCTTGCTGTTCATGTAGTAGTCATATAAGTTATACAGCATGGAAACAGACCTTTAGGCCCAACTCATCCTGCTGATGAGTGGCTCCTTGAGGTGGTCCCATTTGACTGCATTTGGCCCATATAACACTAACTTTTCATCTCCGAGAAACTCTATGCCTTTCAAAAGTTACATTTGTACCTACCACTTCCTCTGGCAACACATTCCTGGTACTTGCTGCTCTGTGTGGGGGAAAACTTGCCTCTTAGATTCCGTTTAAATTGTTCCTCTCTCGCCTTAATGCTATGTCTTCAAGTTCTAAACTTCCCTACCCTATGAAAATGATTCTGATGATCACCTTGTCTCTGCCCTTCATAATTTTATAAAGGTCGCCCTTCTTTGCTTCAGGGCAACTGGGCCAGCCTTACATCTTGAACCCTCAGTCTCGACAACATCTTTTCTACAATTTCTTCAGTTTAATCACGTCTTTCTTGTAATATGGTGACCAGAATTACGCACTGTATTCCTGGTGCGATCTCAAGCAGCATCCTAGGCATCTGTTATGTGATGTCCGAACTCTTCTACTCAGTGCCCATTCTGATTAAGGCATATACCTTCTTCCTAACTTTATTTACCTTTTCTATTTTCATGCATCCTAGACAAGGTGATGGTACTTGTGCCCGAGGTCTCTGTTCTCTACCACTCCCCAGAGCCTGGAATTTATTGTGCAAGTCCTGCCTTGATTTGACTTCTCAAATTCATCATTTTTCTCTTGTCTGCATTAGATTTCAAATAGCATTCCTTTGCCCTCTTTTCTATTTGATAGATCAAGTTATCAAACAGCTTTCTTCAATGAAACCTACATTCTCATCCAGATTGTTAATATGTTACAAACAGCAGCGGATCTTGCTATAGCACACCACTGGTTCTGATCTGATAAACCAACCTTCACCACCATTCTCACACCTTCTACAAAGTCAATTTTGCATTCAACTGGCTAGCTTACCCTGGATCCCACGTGATCTTATCTTTAGATTAGTCCACCGTACTGGTCTTTGTCAAAGCTCTGCGAAATTCATGTAGACAACTACAATCTCCATGCCCTCATCAAGCTTCTTGGTTAGCTCTTCAAAAAACTCTATTAAATTTGTGAAACTCCATTTCCAATATGCAAAACCCTGCTGACTGTGCTAATAGAAGCCCTTCCATTAACCCTATAGACTCTGGCCATTTTTAATCTGTATTTAATTTGATTTAAATTTTAATATATACTTCAGACTGGGCCCATGGGTATGAACACCAGTATGAACCAGCTAGAGGTTTGAACATGGAGTCCAAAGAATAATTTTCCCATCACTAATGATAGGTTCACTGGCCTGTAGTTCCTTGGCTCATCCTTGCAGCCCTTCCTAAACAAAGGCACAACATTCGCCATCTACCAATCTTGAGTTGTACCTTTAGATTGGAATGGACTCCAGTGTTTAACACATTTAAATGAAGACTAGTCTTCACATGCATTGGATGTGTTGTATTCTGGAACTTAGAAATTTTAATTTGTGTTTACTGAATCAGAGTTGAGAATGGTAAAATTAAACCAGTCGGTCACTGTTTAGTAAATACAGTGTTCAGAGACTGAACATATGCCTTTTGTACACAACACCTGCCCAAGAAGTTTTCTTTAAGTGATTTCATAGATGAAGAATGCTATTTAAATGTAAAATCTAAACTGCAACTACATGTGACTAAAGTAATCTAAGTTTTGTAGCATTCTGATTGCCATGCTACAGGAAGGATGCGGTAATAAAAAGAGGGAGTGCAGAAGAGATTCTCCAAAATAGTGCCTGGACTGGAAGGCTTCATTCATAAGAAGAGATTGGATAGGGTGGGTTTATTCTCATTGACATACAGGAGGCTTTGGGTGAAATTTATAAAATGATGAGAGGCATTTTCATCATATAGAGTTGGCTGACCCAGGGGAGGAAAATGATTATAAAGCAAGAGGGCACAGGTTGGAGGTGAGAGGAGAGAAATTTAAAGGAGATCTGAATGGTATGTTTTTCACACTTGAAATGAGATGCCAGATTAACTGTTGTATTTACAGATACAGAAGTCACAAACATGTACAATAATAGGCAGAGAGGGATATGGACCTAATGAACATCAAGATTAGCATGAACAAGAAGGGCCAAAAGAAGCTGCTTCTGTGCTATATGATTCTAAATATCTTCAGTCTTCATAGTGAAATTGTTTGAATCTTATTGGATTTAAAATAACGAAGTGCCTTTAACATCGTTTGTAACCTTAATCCCTGACTATCTATGATTAAAATGCCCCTTGAAAACCCAAGTAAAATTACAACAGCTTCTAATAGACTCACTGCCCTGACTCCTAAATGTTGCCATTTAATTTAAAAAAACATTTTTTTTCTCTATTTGATGGTATTGCTGACATTGATTGTGAGGTCTCTGCTATGGAGATAGATCTATTGTAGGCATGAATGTTAATGAGTTCATATGGCTGGGAGGTAAAGGAATATTCCTTGATCTTGGTACTTGTGGATGATGTTTTTTGTTATTCTGAGATTTCTTTGTAGCTGAGTGTACATGTGCCAATTTTTGGGAATACTGTCATTCTATTCTGGGAATAGAATCTTTTATTCTATCAGGGGGTTAGAGGGATATGGGCCAGTTGAAGGCAAATGAGATGAGCTCTAGAAAGCACCTTGGTCAACACTGACAAGTTGGGCTGAAGGGTTGTTTCCATGCTTTGTGACTTTGACTCTAATACTGACACGAGGGTATGGACCTAATGCAGGGAAAATTATCTCAGAAGAGGGCGGTAACCATTTTAAGGCTGAGATTAAGATTTTTTTCTAATTGAAGGATATGTATTTCCCTGCCCTTTAGAGCTGTGGGGGCAGAGTCCATTGATAAAATTAAAACTGAGGTGGACTTCTAATCATTTAGGGAATTGGAGGTAATGGAGTTAGAGTGGAAAAGTTGACTCAAGGAATGTCAGATGCCATGATCCCATTGAATGATGGAGCGGGCTCGAAGGTCTGAATAGCCTACTGCTCTTTCTACTACTTATCCCTTCCCTCAGAATGAGAACATTTATTTGTTGACTTTGGGATCCAATCATTTTGGTTGGGTTCAGCACGTGGGATTTCATGAATTTGCACTCATTAACCACTAGATAAGCAATAATTGTGTTGCAATATTGTTGGAGCTTACCAGTTTAAACAATATATTTATTTTCCTTTTATCTTTCTCCCTTTCCAATTTTGTGCTTTTTGTTCGTTAAAATATTTCTGTGATGTATGACCCTGACTCTATGAATTTTAAAGGAAGTATAACAGAGCACTGCAGATTCCTTGACTTTAATCTTCCAATGTTCTTTTTTGATTTGGAAAACAGTCCTTTAGATTGAAGATTATATATTTCACTCTGTTACTAAAGACTGGTGGAGAAAAACACTTCTTTATGCCACTGGGGATATTGCTGGGCACTTGCGTTTAAGCACTCTGAACATTTTCTGTTAATCAAAGAGCGTGGTTGTTGGTTTGTAAGGAGGCAGTCATACTTTAAATCATCTTTAAAATTGTTAATTTATTTTGTAAAGTAGAGATAGGGGAACATCTATGGACTTTCAAAAAAAGCTTTATTTAAACTTCCTCCAGGAGTCTGTTTAGATAAAGTCAAAAACATGGAATTGAAGCACTTTATCAATTTGATTTAAAAACCGAACAGTGGGGTACAAAGACTTTGAATTGGCAGGATGCCACCAATATTGGTGAATTGCTGAGACCAAAATGGTCCTTATTTAGAAATGATGATGATGTAGAAAACCATAGCTCCACGTTTGCTGACGAGACAAAGATGGGTGGCAGTGGAAACAGTGCAGATGGAATCATTAAGATGTAAACCGACATTAATAGGTTAAGTCAATAATTCTCTTTTTTTCACAAATACAGTATTAAATATTCCTTAATCCAGACTATTGGTAACAAACCTATAGGCTACCAGTTTGGAGGAGCGGTGGGGTTGCTAGTAAGCTCCATTCTAGACCAATGACAGGATTTGAATTTTGTTTTGGTGAATTTTTTTTAGCATTTTAGGTTTTATTTCATCATATTTACAATCTTGTTTTATGTATCACTTATTATCACCTAAAATTTGCCTTTGCCACATCATTACTTTTAATAAACATATGGACCACAAGTTGAGAAATACTGGATTAAATGATACACAGTAAAGTAGAAAATGAATTTATATGGAGGCTGAGAAAAATAGTACTTTTAAATTTATGAAAATTTAAAGGGTTTTATGTGTAGATGAATACATAAAAGTAATTGAAAGCTATTTGAATTCTTTATAAGAATCTAAAGTTTACAAGTTGTTATTCTGTACTACATGAACAGCTATTTAGGCACCATATTATGTTGGCAGTTGTGGAAATCACACATTTTGAGGGTCACATTACCAAAGGAAAAAATGCAGTGTAAATTTTACCAGAGTGATATCTGTCCACCAATGGCTAAATTCCAAGAGACCTTTCTACAAACTGGGGTTGTATTCCTTGGAATTTAAACATTCAAGTATATTTTCTTTGAATGTTTTAAGAAATTAAGTGATTGAGTCGGGTGGAATTGATAGGAGAAAAAGAGCTTCATTTGTTGGGAAAAATTAGAGCCACCCTAATTACCCTTGAAAAAGTGGTGTTGATCCAGATTCTTGGACCTCTGTAATCTGTCCAGTGAAGTTATTACCACCATATTGTTTGGCAGGAGTTTGTATTATGGCTGCTGTTTGCCATTTATCAGCCCTTGCTTGAATGTTGTCTGAATTCCTTTTGCTGTGGCAAGGAAATATTACTGAGTGAAAATTTATTGTTATGTACAGAAATGAAATATACAGATGCACTGAAATTCTTTTCTGCTGTAGCCATAGTTCATAAGATACACCAACGTATAAATTAAAATTACTACAATATGCCATGAGACAGAAAAAGTGATAAGAAGTCTAAAAAGATAGATGATTTAAATATTCACAGTGCAAACAAAGAGTGATGCATCAATAGTGTAGATAAATCTTTTGGTGGTTGAACCTCGTAAAGCTGGGCTGCAGGCTTCTGTACCTTGTGCCTGAAGGTAGCAACAAGAAGAGATTGTGACTGTGATGGGAATCATTGATGTTGGCTGGGTTCCTGAGGCAGGACATCATAGTTGGCTTCAATGGATAAGAAGTTGATGCCATGACACTAACCTTACACAATTGTTCATGTACGACCTAACTTCTCATCTTATGATGAAGGAAAATCGTTGAAGTAGCTGACAATGGGTGGGTGTAGGATACTGCCTTGAAGAACTGCCATGTCAAGAAGCTGGGATGATTAACTGCAACAACAATAACCATTGAGAATTTTCTGTTGATGCCCTTTGCCTGTGTTTCTTCCATTCTTGTTGCCATACTTGGTCACCTTGTGGGCAATGGTTCTCATCTTGCTTCTGGAATCAAGCTGTTTGTTTCTATTTGAGGTTCGTCGCTGAGTGGGTCTGGCAAAACCCAGACTGAGTATCAATGAGCAGGTTGGATAGGTGCTGTTTGAGCTCCATTGATGACATCTTCTGTGACTGCTTGAATGAAAACAAGGTACGGAAAGTGGTCTTCGATATTGGGAAGCAAAACCGAGTACTTAAAGCATTTTCTGTTTTTATTTTAGATTTTCAGCGTGTGCAGTCTTGATGATTTGTCTTGTTTTAATGATCAGACTGTACCCTCTGGAATTTTCTGCATTGTTTGCTAAATACTAGTGTGGTAAGTGGATGGGAACTACTTTTCCAACAGCATGGTCAGTCCTGGAGTGGCAGGTCTTCTGGACCTGGGAAATTGGCTGGTCTCAGTTCTGTTTCAGCTGGTTTCCTTAGACATTTCTTGATTCCACTTTGGCTGAACACTGACTTCTGGGGATGCTGGCAATCTTGGGAGAAGCCAGGATGGAATCTTCATGTGCAGAACCCTACGATCTCGTGCATATGGGATGTTCTTGGAATTTCCTCTTCCTGTTAGCTGTTTAATTAGTCACTGCCATTCATAAGTGATGGAACAGGACTGCAGGGTTTTAAACTTATGAAAATTGTTTAGCACTGTCTTGTTTTGTGTACATGCTGGTTGAATACAAAATAATAGGAGTGGACTATGCAGCCCCTCAATCTGACCTGACATTCAATAACATGCCTTCACTTTTCCTGTACCAGTTTCACATACCCCCTCAAATCTCCAAGTTTTCAAAAAGAAATTCCGGAGAGGGCAATTGCAGTGATTTGCCACCATCTTTAACAAGAAAATCTTACTCATCTCAGTTTTAAATATCTTTTTGTAACTATTTCCCCTTATTTGACACCATCCTACTGGTGGAAACACCTTTATATATATATATATATATATATATATTATATAGCTGACGTGGACTTTTTACCCCCTCCATAAATCTTCGTCCGCGAAGCCAAGCCAAAGAAATATATTATATATATATATATATATATATATATATATATATCTTCTTTGGCTTGGCTTCGCGGACGAAGATTTATGGAGGGGGTAAAAAAGTCCACGTCAGCTGCAGGCTCGTTTGTGGCTGACCAGTCCGATGCGGGACAGGCAGACACGATTGCAGCGGTTGCAAGGGAAAATTGGTTGGTTGGGGTTGGGTGTTGGGTTTTTCCTCCTTTGCCTTTTGTCAGTGAGGTGGGCTCTGCGGTCTTCTTCAAAGGAGGCTGCTGCCCACCAAACTGTGAGGCGCCAAGATGCACGGTTTGAGGCGTTATCAGCCCACTGGCGGTGGTCAATGTGGCAGGCACCAAGAGATTTCTTTAGGCAGTCCTTGTACCTTTTCTTTGGTGCACCTCTGTCACGGTGGCCAGTGGAGAGCTCGCCATATAATACGATCTTGGGAAGGCGATGGTCCTCCATTCTGGAGACGTGACCCATCCAGCGCAGCTGGATCTTCAGCAGCGTGGACTCGATGCTGTCGACCTCTGCCATCTCGAGTACCTCGACGTTAGGGGTGTGAGCGCTCCAATGGATGTTGAGGATGGAGCGGAGACAACGCTGGTGGAAGCGTTCTAGGAGCCGTAGGTGGTGCCGGTAGAGGACCCATGATTCGGAGCCGAACAGGAGTGTGGGTATGACAACGGCTCTGTATACGCTAATCTTTGTGAGGTTTTTCAGTTGGTTGTTTTTCCAGACTCTTTTGTGTAGTCTTCCAAAGGCGCTATTTGCCTTGGCGAGTCTGTTGTCTATCTCATTGTCGATCCTTGCATCTGATGAAATGGTGCAGCCGAGATAGGTAAACTGGTTGACCGTTTTGAGTTTTGTGTGCCCGATGGAGATGTGGGGGGGCTGGTAGTCATGGTGGGGAGCTGGCTGATGGAGGACCTCAGTTTTCTTCAGGCTGACTTCCAGGCCAAACATTTTGGCAGTTTCCGCAAAGCAGGACGTCAAGCGCTGAAGAGCTGGCTCTGAATGGGCAACTAAAGCGGCATCATCTGCAAAGAGTAGTTCACGGACAAGTTTCTCTTGTGTCTTGGTGTGAGCTTGCAGGCGCCTCAGATTGAAGAGACTGCCATCCGTGCGGTACCGGATGTAAACAGCGTCTTCATTGTTGGGGTCTTTCATGGCTTGGTTCAGCATCATGCTGAAGAAGATTGAAAAGAGGGTTGGTGCGAGAACACAGCCTTGCTTCACGCCATTGTTAATGGAGAAGGGTTCAGAGAGCTCATTGCTGTATCTGACCCGACCTTGTTGGTTTTCGTGCAGTTGGATAATCATGTTGAGGAACTTTGGGGGACATCCGATGCGCTCTAGTATTTGCCAAAGCCCTTTCCTGCTCACGGTGTCGAAGGCTTTGGTGAGGTCAACAAAGGTGGTGTAGAGTCCTTTGTTTTGTTCTCTGCCCCCCAGAAAGAGGTTCAATGTTGGAAAACTGCAGTCAGACGAAGCGAGAGGAAACTTCCAGGCAAACCTCAAAGCAAAGCTCTACGTTGCAACCCGCCTCACGGACCCGTCCCCTGAAACCCTCTGGGATCAGTTGAAGGCTACCATACTGCAATCCACTGAAGAGGTACTGGGCTTCTCCTCCAGGAAAAACAAGGACTGGTTTGACGAAAACAGCCAGGAAATCCAGGAGCTGCTGGCAAAGAAGCGAGCTGCCCACCAGGCTCACCTTACAAAGCCGTCCTGTCCAGAGAAGAAACAAGCCTTCCGTCGCGCATGCAGCCATCTTCAGCGCAAACTCCGGGAGATCCAAAATGAGTGGTGGACTAGCCTCGCCAAACGAACACAGCTCAGCGCGGACATTGGCGACTTCAGGGGATTCTACGAGGCTCTAAAGGCTGTGTACGGCCCCTCACCCCAAGTCCAAAGCCCGCTGCGCAGCTCAGACGGCAAAGTCCTCCTCAGCGACAAGATCTCCATCCTCAACCGATGGTCAGAACACTTCCAATCTCTTTTCAGTACCAACCGCTCAGTCCAAGATTCCGCCCTGCTCCAGCTCCCTCAACAGCCCCTAAGGCTAGAGCTGGATGAGGTTCCCACCCTGGATGAGACATATAAGGCAATCGAACAACTGAAAAGTGGCAAAGCAGCAGGTATGGATGGAATCCCCCCAGAAGTCTGGAAGGCTGGCGGCAAAACTCTGCATGCCAAACTGCATGAGTTTTTCAAGCTTTGTTGGGACCAAGGTAAACTGCCTCAGGATCTTCGTGATGCCACCATCATCACCCTGTACAAAAACAAAGGCGAGAAATCAGACTGCTCAAACTACAGGGGAATCACGTTGCTCTCCATTGCAGGCAAAATCTTCGCTAGGATTCTACTAAATAGAATAATACCTAGTGTCGCTGAGAATATTCTCCCAGAATCACAGTGCGGCTTTCGCGCAAACAGAGGAACCACTGACATGGTCTTTGCCCTCAGACAGCTCCAAGAAAAGTGCAGAGAATATATATATATATAATACATACATATATATATATATATATACAAATAGCGCCTTTGGAAGACTACACAAAAGAGTCTGGAAAAACAACCAACTGAAAAACCTCACAAAGATAAGCGTATACAGAGCCGTTGTCATACCCACACTCCTGTTCGGCTCCGAATCATGGGTCCTCTACCGGCACCACCTACGGCTCCTAGAACGCTTCCACCAGCGTTGTCTCCGCTCCATCCTCAACATCCATTGGAGCGCTCACACCCCTAACGTCGAGGTACTCGAGATGGCAGAGGTCGACAGCATCGAGTCCACGCTGCTGAAGATCCAGCTGCGCTGGATGGGTCACGTCTCCAGAATGGAGGACCATCGCCTTCCCAAGATCGTATTATATGGCGAGCTCTCCACTGGCCACCGTGACAGAGGTGCACCAAAGAAAAGGTACAAGGACTGCCTAAAGAAATCTCTTGGTGCCTGCCACATTGACCACCGCCAGTGGGCTGATAACGCCTCAAACCGTGCATCTTGGCGCCTTACAGTTTGGCGGGCAGCAGCCTCCTTTGAAGAAGACCGCAGAGCCCACCTCACTGACAAAAGGCAAAGGAGGAAAAACCCAACACCCAACCCCAACCAACCAATTTTCCCTTGCAACCGCTGCAATCGTGTCTGCCTGTCCCGCATCGGACTGGTCAGCCACAAACGAGCCTGCAGCTGACGTGGACTTTTTACCCCCTCCATAAATCTTCGTCCGCGAAGCCAAGCCAAAGAAAGATATATATATATATATATATATATATATTTATATAATATATCTATCCTGTCATCCCTATGGCCTTGTGTGTTAATGGATCGCCCTTCATTTTTCTAAACTCCAAAGAATAGAAGTCTGTTGTATGGCTGATAATGATCCTGGTAAGGTCTTCTGAATTCAAGAGCCAGGGTTGATCCCTAGCTTAATAGTATTGGTGGAGAAAGATATGTTAAACTATTTGGTTGCAGAAAGCAATGGTGTACATTGCTGCTGCAGCTGTTTGGCATTGCCTCATGAAAGCTTTGAGCTTCTGAATTTGTTCTAGTTTTACACCATTTAGCAACTTAATGGAGCGTGTCATCAGTGTGAAGATTTTACTTTGTTTCTATAAGGATTGTGTAATGGTAACCAACTAGCAATGTCGTCATGGACAGATAATCTGCCTCAAGTGGGTGAGTGAGAAAGAAGCCAAATGGGTTTATCTTGTGTGTTGATTTACTCATTATCTGTCATAAATCTAGTTCTGCTGCAGTGTCTTTGGAGACTCTGACAGGATGATATTGCTAAGCTGTTCTTGTGAGGCACATTGAAGAATACATTCTTTGCCCTCTCCACTGTCCATGCTTTTTCCAAGTGTGTTCGACATGGAGAGGCACTGATTCAATGGCTGAAGGAAGACGAAGTGGTCAGGAAGAGTTCGACCTAAAAAGGCATATATTCAATATTGAGGGTTGCAGTATTACAGCTGTGCACTTCCTCCAAATCCTACTCCTCTCAGACTGTATCCACATGGTTATGGATAACATACTGATTATCATGTGCTCTGTACTGTGTACGCGTGCACGCTATTGGACCGGAGAAATGCTGTTTCGTCTAGTTGTACAAGTACAGAGAGCTGATTATGATCAAACTTCTCTCCCCTCTGGACAAACCAATGAGGTTATTCTTACTTCTTGTTCAGAACAGAACCTCTGGCCATTTCCCTACCATCTCCTTCAAACTAGGATTATCTGATACAATACACGGAAGTACTGGAGAAACTCAGCAGGGCATGCAGCATCCATTTGGTTTGGTATGGTTTTAATTTTGTGTTTTGAACTAGACCCCAACAACTACAGATTTTCCTGTTCAACACGATTAACTGATTTTGGCTTTTGATTAATTTGACCAATTCTGCCCTCAAATAATTGAAAGAACTGTGTTAAATGTTGACCATGCAGTGCACCTATCATTTGTGTTGCTGATGACCTTCCAAAGACAACCTGAGATGGAATGCACGTTAATTTAAGACCCACTCTGGTGTTGTGCAGAACACCCTATTGCCTCGGGCAGTCTGTTTAAAAGCCGCTTCATTTACCTGGTAACATTTGCTGTTACAAGTCTGAACAAGGCTTGAATTTGGAGCAGCAATCTGGTGTTTGAGTGTGTTATCAAAACTGCAATTTCCACCAGCTGACAGCCCTTGAATTCTAGGAGAAGTGGAAGTCCCATTTTTTTAATAATCATGGCTGATATAACTAAAAAAAATATTTGCATGATTTGCTGTGAAAAGTTGGTTTTTGTATCAGGAGCTTGTGGACCGTTCTGAATATTGATGTGAACATCCATTTTTTAAATAGAAATTAAAAGTTTAAGGCTGTGAGAAGAAGGAGCAGGTGATTGTGGTCATATTTCTTTGCCAGGTTTATTGTTCTTTGCATTACCACCATGAAGAATGTTTATGATTAAAAAAAAAAAATGCATTCAAGTTTCTCTCCAGCCTTCCTTCCCCTGCCTGCAAATAATCACCTCTGTTCAGGTTTGGATAGTGTTGGTTTGGAGAGTTTGGGGAAAGACTTTTTCTCTCTCTCATATTCAATGACAAACAAGTGTGTATAAAAGAGTAAGATTCATTGTATAAAGATTTTGATCAAAGGTTCATAAACTCTCATGAGCTGATAACAAAGGTATGAATTCTCATCCCATCAAATCTCAAGCTTTCCTGTGATCTCACTTACTGAGGAGTGTTGGGTTGTTTCAGCACTCCTACCTGCTTCCTTGGAGCAAGTGTTGAAGCAGCATTTAAGCTTACAACCACCTGCTCTTTGGTCACAGTGGCAGGTGGGACTTTGCTGCACTGACCCTTCTCACAGACTGCTGCGCTCTAGCTTGAGCTTTGAGCCTCTTGTGTTTCGAGATGTTTGAAGTATGTGGTGAGCATTGAAACCCGAGTGGTTTCCGGCCGGGAAGTCACTGAGATTTATTTTGAGGTTGAGGAACCCACAGCCTTAGCTGAGAAATGGTAGCTTAATTGTAGAGTAGCTGCACCATTCTAGCAAATACAGTTTCAGGATTCTTGGCTCCCTGCAACCCCTCCCTCTGTATTTAAATTATCTTTCTTTTTTTTATTGCTTTCTCTCACCTTCATGCTCTCTGATTCCTACTCATTGCCCTGCCCCTTTTCTGCTTCCCTGTTTACCCTCTCCCTCAGCCTTTTTTCTTCTGCACCTATTCTGACTTCCCAATACCACTCTTCCCCCCCCCCCCCACCCCCAAACCTCGGCTGTCAAACGTCTTCCACATATTGCAGTGATGTACAGTAAAACCTCTGACGCTGGTATTCGGCACCTATGGGGATTGGAAGATGCCAGATGAGCGTATTTTTCAGTTGACTGAGATTGCATGTTGCTTGATTGGTGAACTAATGGCGAGACACGCCAATTTTAAACTTCTGTATTTTTTGTGATTTTTATTTGCCAGTTGCTTGAGGCTGCCAGTTACTTGAATTCTGGATAACAGGGGTTTTTAATTGTACAGCTGCAACCCTAGTTGGCAAGATCTGAACAAGCTATTTTGTAACCTTGCCACAGTCAAAAAACACACCCTATTTTTTTGGGTCCATGATGTTTGTTTATGCAGAGATATCAGTGGATGATATTTGGCTGTCTTTGAAGTGGTAGGTGATGGAATGCTGATAATGTATTTTAATTGCAACTCTGTGCTCCAAACACATGCATTGTTTTGTTGCTACACCTTCTGTACAGTAGATGAGACTCTCCGCCTGTTAATTACTGTGAGGAGCTGGTGACGACCAGTCTGGGCGTAGGCCCAGTCTCACCATGCCTCAATTCTTTATAAATAGGTGTGTGGGCTGAGAGAGAGACCAGCCGGCCATGTAATTACTCTGCCAGTTTCCAATGTGCTGGTCTTTCATTACAGGCTTATTTACGCTTTCATTGCTATTTTAATGATTCCTGGAACTTAGTCGCTATAATATCCTCCTCTTGGAGACGCAAACTGCAGATGTTGGATTCTGGACCAAAAAAAATAAACTGCTGGAGAACTTGTGCAGTTCAACAGTGAATGTTGGGGAATGGTGATCTTGATGTAGGGTCCCATCCCACTGAGTTCTTCCAATAGTTTGCTCCAAATCGGGAAGCTGCATAGGTTGATCAGTCCAAATCAGGAAAAGGATAAACCAAAAAAAAATTGTTCCCTCTTTATGGCATTTTAACATGACATCAGTGTAAATGATTTTGTAAAACGTAAATATTTCAAAGTAGAGTAGGATGAGCATCAGGCTACAGAAAACTGATGATATCAGGTGAGAAGTATGCTTAAAATTATGACTAGGGGATTTGAATTTGGGACATGCTAAGGTGAGATTAAGTAGACTGGTGAATGATGTATATATCCAAATATTTTGCATCTGGTATCACTACTATATTCGCAGGGCAGGGGTGAAAATAATGTAAAGTTCCTTTTACACTGTCACAGCAAACACAGCCTTGAGCTGGGAGACTGTAGAATGATTAACTCACAGAAAATGAACCACCCTGACAGTACCACCAAACAGCCTGTTGTATTTAAATTGAAATTACAGAATTAAAGATATTGGAAATGCTAAGTTAGGATCTGTGGAATGGGATACAGTTAATATTTCAGATTGAAGATATCCCCTTTTAATTATAATTAAATGGGTCTTTTTTAATTGCATACATTCTAAAATGATTTGTGATATTTTTATTGAGCAAAAGTTGACACCAAGCCTGTAAAGAACTAGGGAGGCTTTGTAGAAGATGTAGATAATCAGGAGTTCTCCTGAAGGAGGAAAGGGTGACCCAGAAGTTAAAAATATAGGCTTTTGGAGCATTAATGTTGCTGTAACATAGAATTGATTAAGCCAATGTGGGATGTGCACATTCTTCCACAGGTAGGATAGAAAATCCTTAACCCCGATCCGGGCAAAAGCGAGGGGGAGGCGGCGGCCCCGGCCTCGGTAGAGTGAGGCAGGCGGAGGCCCCGGGCCGGGCAGAAGCGAGGGGGAGGCGGCGGCCCCGGCCTCGGCAGAGTGAAGCAGGCGGAGGCCAACAGGTTGGATTGCGACCAGGTATGGTCCGACCTAGGAGGGGAGGCAGGCCCCTCCAGCCCAGGTAAGAAACCTGCATAGGAGAAGGCCACTCCAATATAAAACCTACGACCCAAGGACCTCGCTGCCACGTCCCAGTTCGCTCGGCCACGGCACACGAACCATGGGTGTAAAGGGTGGGGCCAGTACTGCGCACACTGCACTCTACCTAAAAGCTCCTTTGCGCAGGCCCGAGGACATGTCCACGTCCTCCCCCTCAAAAGATGCTCACAAACTCAATCTAGCATGCTGGAACATCAGAACCATGCTAGACAAGGCTGACAGCCACCGACCTGAACGTTGGTCTGCCCTCATCGCACATGAACTCCTCAGACTTGACATCGACATGGCCGCTCTCAGTGAAGTCCGCCTTGCAGATGTAGGCAGCCTCCAAGAACGCGGCGTGGGCTACACACTCTACTAGTCTGGCAAGCCTATGGATAAACGACGCCTATCTGGTGTAGGCTTCATGGTCAAGAACTCCATTGCCTCCAAACTCGAAAACCTCCCGACAGGCCACTCGGACCGGATCATGTCCATGCGACTCCCCCTTTAAAACAAGCGTCGCATCACCCTCATCTGTATTTATGCTCCAACCCTCTAGGCGGAACCAGCAGAAAAGGACAAAGACTCAGAAACCTGGCTTGCAATCCTGGGCAAGCATGGTGTCGGCAAGTGCAACGACAACGGGCGCCTACTGTTGGAGCTCTGCGCAGAACAGCGGCTTGTCATTACAAACACCCTTTTTCAGCAGAGGGACAGCCTGAAGACTACCTGGATGCATCCCCGATCCAAACACTGGCACCTCCTGGACTACGTCCTGGTGCGAGAAAGAGACAAACGAGATGTGCTCCACACCAGGGTCATGCCCAGCACGGAATGCCACACTGAGCACCGGCTTGTTCACTGCAAGCTCAACCTTCACTTCAAGCCAAAGTCCAGGAACAGTAAAGCCCCCAGAAAGAGGTTCAATGTTGGAAACTTGCAGTCAGACGAAGTGAGAGGAAACTTCCAGGCAAACCTCAAAGCAAAGCTCGAGGATGCAATCTGCCTCACGGACTCGTCCCCTGAAACCCTCTGGGATCAGCTGAAGACTGCCATACTGCAATCCACTGAAGAGGTACTGGGCTTCTCCTCCAGGAAAAACAAGGACTGGTTCGACAAAAACAACCAGGAAATCCAGGAGCTGCTGGCAAAGAAGCGAGCTGCCCACCAGGCTCACCTTGCAAAGCCGTCCTGTCCAGAGAAGAAACGAGCCTTCAGTCGCGCATGCAGCCATCTTCAGTGCAAACTCCGGGAGATTCAAAATGAGTGGTGCATTAGCCTCGCCAAATGAACCCAGCTCAGCGCGGACATTGGCAACTTCAGGGGTTTTTACGAGGGTCTAAAGGCTGTGTACGGCCCCTCACCCCAAGTCCAAAGCCCGCTGCGCAGCTCAGACGGCAAAGTCCTCCTCAGCGACAAGATCTCCATCCTCAACCGATGGTCAGAACACTTCCAATCTCTTTTCAGTGCCAACCGCTCAGTCCAAGAATCCGCCCTGCTCCAGCTCCCTCAACAGCCCTTAAGGCTAGAGCTGGATGAGGTCCTCACCCGGGAAGAGACAATTGAACAACTGAAAAGTGGCAAAGCAGCAGATATGGATGGAATCCCCCCCAGAGGTCTGGAAGGCTGGCGGCAAAACTCTGCATGCCAAACTGCATGAGTTTTTCAAGCTCTGCTAGGACCAAGGAAAGCTGCCTCAGGACCTTCGTGATGCCATCATCATCACCCTGTACAAAAACGAGAAATCAGACTGCTCAAACTACAGGGGAATCACGCTGCTCTCCATTGCAGGCAAAATCTTCGCTAGGATTCTCCTAAATAGAATATTACCTAGTGTCGCCGAAAATGTTCTCCCAGAATCACAGTGCGGCTTTCGCGCAAACAGAGGAACTACTGACATGGTCTTTGCCCTCAGACAGCTCCAAGAAAAGTGCAGAGAACAAAACAAAGGACTCTACATCACCTTTGTTGACCTCACCAAAGCCTTCGACACCCTGAGTAGGAAAGGGCTTTGGCAAATACTAGAGCACCTCGGATGCCCCCCAAAATTCCTCAACATGGTTATCCAACTGCACGAAAACCAACAAGGTCGGGTCAGATACAGCAATGAGCTCTCTGAACCCTTCTCCATTAACAATGGCGTGAAGCAAGGCTGCGTTCTCGCACCAACTCTCTTTTCAATCTTCATCATGATGCTGAAACAAGCCATGAAAGACCTCAACAATGAAGACACTGTTTACATCCGGTACCGCACGGATGGCAGTCTCTTCAATCTGAGGTGCCTGCAAGCTCACACCCAGACACAAGAGCAACTTGTCCGTGAACTACTCTTTGCAGACGATGCCGCTTTAGTTGCCCATTCAGAGCCAGCTCTTCAGCGCTTGACGTCCTGTTTTGCGGAAACTGCCAAAATGTTTGGCCTGGAAGTCAGCCTGAAGAAAACTGAGGTCCTCCATTAGCCAGTGCCCCACCATGACTACCAGCCCCCCCACATCTCCATCGGGCACACAAAACTCAAAATGGTCAACCAGTTTACCTATCTCGGCTGCACCATTTCATCGGATGCAAGGATTGACAACGAGATAGACAACAGACTCGCCAACGCAAATGGCGCCTTTGGAAGACTACACAAAAGAGTCTGGAAAAACAACCAACTGAAAAACCTCACAAAGATTAGCGTACACAGAGCCGTTGTCATACCCACACTCCTGTTCGGCTCCGAATCATGGGTCGTCTACCGGCATCACCTACGGCTCCTAGAACGCTTCCACCAGCGTTGTCTCCACTCCAGCCTCAACATTCATTGCAGCGACTTCATCACCAACATCGAAGTACTCGAGATGGCAGTGGCCGACAGCATCGAATCCACGCTACCGAAGATCCAACTGCGCTGGGTAGGTCACATCTCCAGAATGGAGGACCATCGCCTTCCCAAGATTGTGTTATATGGCGAGCTCTCCATTGGCCACCGTGACAGAGGTGCACCAAAGAAGATGTACAAGGACTACTTAAAGAAATCTCTTGGTGCCTGCCACATTGACCACCGCCAGTGGGCTGATATCGCCTTGGTGCCTCACAGTTCGGCGGGCAGCAACCTCCTTTGAAGAAGACCGCAGAGCCCACCTCACTGACAAAAGACAAAGGAGGAAAAACCCAACACCCAACCCCAACCAACCAATTTTCCCTTGTAACGGCTGCAACCGTGTCTGCCTGTCCTGCATCGGACTTGACAGGCACAAACGAGCCTGCAGCTGACGTGGACATTACCCCTCCATTAATCTTCGTCCGCGAAGCCAAGCCAAAGAGAGAGACATAGAATTGATTAAAAGCAGGGATGTAATCTGAAATTGGATTAGTGTAAATATTTTGCAGGGTTGAGAGGAAGGGCAAGCCCAAGTCGACTTTTGAAAATGGATGAGAATGTTAAAATCAAAGGGCTTCTTTATTTGGAGCTCTTGTAGGTTCGAGAGCATATTGGAAATGAATTTAACTGGTGTGAGATAGAAGGTGAATTGCAGAGTTTTGGTTGAGCCCTGAAAATGGGGTGCCAGACAGGAATGTAATGAAATGTCTAACAGTACCAAAAAAATGGATGCGTTTCAACAGAAAATGATCTTCAATGAGCAAAGTTGGATGAAGTTCTAGAGCTGGTAAACAAGTGAACAAAGTGATTGGACAAGTAAATGGAAATGATGATGGTATGGAATCCCATCATGGCCAAGTTCAGGTTTAAAAATTTTCTTGCTGGACAATTTCTTGGTGTGGAACAAAGACATGGGCCTCTGATCTGGCATAGCCCAGGTTAGATACAGAAATTATATGCACCACCACGTCAGCAGAAATGTTCTTTGATGCAGACTTGCTATTCCATATTCCTCAATGTGATTTTTCCACAATCAATAGCAAAATACTGGTCTGGATCAAACTTATCTAAACCTGTAGGCTGCATAGAGAAGCCCATGGTAGCTGGAGGACAGGTACAGTACATTGTGGCTTGTGCTCACCGCTGAGCTGATGACAGAGTGCTGATGTGGTGAGGCTGTACGCAATTTGTGTCAAGGTAACTGGCGTAGAACCATTTCCTAATCACTGAGGAAAAGTTTCTTTATTTTGCATAATTTGCTATAATTTCAATGTGTTTTAATTAATTTTATTTCTTCTATTTTTCAACTTGGAATTATTTGTTTATTTTTGAGTACGTTTTAAGTGCCTCTGACTACCATGCTTGAGGCAAGTTTAAAGTACAAACCTACTCTGCTGATATAGAGGATCAGCTCGGCTGTCTCTGATTTTCCACAACCAATGAATGCAATTGGGCACAAAGTTCAGACAATGAGCTCGATCTAGTCTATTAATGGCACATCAGTCATGGTTGTCACTCTGCACGACAGGTGTTCACTTGTTCCCAAATGGATTCATATGAGGACTTTCATATCTTTTTCAAGGTGAGATGATGGTGAACTAGGGCTTGAATGATTTCCATATTATAAAAGTGAAGTCAGCAGTATTAATGGAGGTGGAAAAAAGATGGATATGGGCAGGTATGTGCTGTTTAACGTCCACAATATGTTCTGTGAAATTGGGCATCATGTGATGTGGACATTATGTGTACACCATATTTTATACTGTACTTAGCAAAGCTATATAGAATAGTATAGTGTACCTGTAAACTTTTTATTTGTGTAGGGATCAGCATGGGACAGACACGAGGCTGTGGGGAGAGAGTAGGGTGGTGGGATCAGTGTGGGGACTGATATAGAGCTGTGGGGAGAGAGCAGGGCGATGGGATCAGTGTGGGTATACAATATACAATTTCCTATAGCTAGCAATCGCTTTTTTCTAAATTGCTGCAGACTTGCAGTAACTGAATAATTATGGGATCATGGACGTATATGCAGTCGGACATTGCCCAAGTGGACGTTAAGTGGTGCATACGTGTAGTTATAATCAATTAACCATTCCCATCCTCTTTTGGCCATGGTCCCCTTAGGACTCTGCTCAAAGTTTACGGGCCCCCTTCCCAGTGATGCAGCCACAGTTGGTTTCTTCTGTACTTCTCGCCTACTGACTTGCATTTTAAAAAAAAAAAGGCATAAAATATTTTATGATTCCAGTCCTTTAAATGTTTTGAGGACTCCAAGGGGGCCTTGTGGCTTCTGAGAATGGCTGATATATAACAGGTCAGATTTGATCTCATTAAATGGCCGAAATAATCTTCGGGGGTGTGCAGACTTGTTTCAAGAGGGGCTCGGAGGGAGGATATTTCTTTTGGGGCTATTCAAATGGAGTTTGGGTCCGCTCCTTTTGAATGTGTTGATTTTGAAGAGGAATTTATTTCACAGGTGCTGAATTCTACACATCTGTTCCATTAGCACAGTGAGCTTTGCCACAGGGTGCACTATGACATATAAACGTCTGTAACAAAGGAGATTTAATTTTGTATATTTATTGGTTTAATTAAGGTTAACTGTTTTGTGTAAGCTGATTGGTTTTATTTGTAGTGATAATATGTAGTTAAAAAAAAGTGAACAAGTCACCAGCTATGGTTAACTTGCTTCATCTTTCTTGGAATGCAGGAGTAGGGAATATAAATCTGTGTTTTGCTAAGGTGCAGTGGCAATTGAGTGTGGAGTTCACTGAATAAAGGTAACGATCAACTTAATGATAAAATGTGTAACAGAGCTAAATTTAGTTTATTGCCTAAATTTAATAAATGAAGACCAGCATAGCAGGGTAGATGATGCGATGCAAATGCAGTATGTGAGAGATTGCTCAGGCTATTTTGTAATCCATGGTGGTTACATCTACAGTTTGTGGTAACTCGAGCAAGAGTTGACGAACTGGAGACTGAGATTTTTATCACCTCAATGCATCAAGAAAAGTGAAAGTTATCTGAATACTTGGTTCTAGAGAGTAGTCACACAACTCTGGTTAAATGGTGCCAAATTGATCATTCAAGAGGGGAAGGGGAAAGACTTGGTGGTTTTGGTTCACAGGGGACTAGCAACACAAAAAGCATGAAAGAGGAGATCTTTAGAAGAACTTCCTTTAGGAGTATGAACAGCTTATCCCCAACTTTAAAAAGTACAGCCATCATGGTGGTAATCTCAGCAAATGAACATTGGCATTAAACTAATAAAATCAGAGAGTTAAGCATATGGCCCAAGGGTGCATGTGGGGGAAATTGCCTCGATTCATGGGGCACTGGCACCAGTACTGGAGAAGGAATTAACTTTACATTGCAGTGGGCTTCACTTCATTTGTGGTTGAACCAGTGTTCTACCAAATAAAATCTATAGACTTGTAGATAAAGTTTTAAATTAAATCGTTGAATTGGGAGTTCTGGCAAAGGGAGATTTCTAAGGTTGAAGAGAAAGATCAAGATTTCAGTGCAGGGTGAAGAAATGTGTAATTATAACTCAGGAACAGGAAGAGCATGCATCCAGTTCAAGCTGGAAAAACAGCTTTGAAGGTTCTTTATTGGACTCATAACAAAGAGTGAAAAACCATTAGCACAAATCAGTGCTGAAGGTTGGGAGTTAAATATGGAAAAGAAGAGGGTCTTAGTTAGAAAAACATGTAAAATCTGTGGAGTTGAGAAAGAACAAGCTGCAGAGAGCAGTGATGAGAGATGTTCATAAGGTTTCACAGTATAAATCAGGAAATTAGAGATGTGTGTATCATGCATAACTAATTTTGGGGAGCTCCATTAATATTTGGCATATCAAATTAATGAAGGATCAATTCATGGAGTGTCTAGGCCATTTTATGTTAGGCCTCCAGGTAGGCCAGCTACAAGAGCGGATTGAAAACTTAAAACTTACCATTCAGACTGCAGCCCTAAAAGGCTGCTCCAGCAGCCCATTCATATCGAGAGGCACCTCATAGCGCCCTCTGGAGCTGATGGAGGCGGGGTGACTGGTGCTGTCATAAATACATGATAGAGCAATGGCCATCTTCTCTACCCATAATCCCCCACGCAGTTGGAACTGCTCTGTGGTACCCAGAGCAGTTCCAGGTGCGTTTGGGGGGGGTTATGGATATGGAAGACTGGCATTGTTCTGCTCTGTTCTGAGCTGCAGAGAGTGGCCCTGAGGGCCGAAGTGGCCCAGTGTGGCTGTCACAGCTCATAGACGCCATCCCCGATGGCTCCTGCTGGCTCCCGCCTGCCGTCCCTGCCTTGAGGGGGTCATGGAGGGAAAGGGGTGAGTGGGGAGATGGGTCACAGGCTGACAGTATCATCAGCCCATCCCTAACCAGCCGCTGGTAGTGGCTGTACATTCAGGTCAGGTGGCGGAGCACTGTGCACTGCCAATTATCTTTCCCTGAGAAGGGTTGGAATTGGTGCCTCAGAGCCGGCCACGCTGCATTCAGAAAGGTATGTCTTTAGCCGTAAGGGTGAAAAACTTCCGCTTTTGCAGACTGGTGTTTTCCCTGCTTGAAAGTGCTTTCTGACAGATGTTTTGTAATAAAATATGAAGGGGGACCAGCTAGCATTTTGCAATTAGAAAGTGTCACTTAATAATCAGTTCAAGGACCTTTAGAGCAGAATAAAATTGTTATAGAATAATAGAATAGAAAAGTGATTTAATTAAGTTAGAAACTATAGTCTTTAAATCTACAACAAAACTGCAACATTATGCCATCTATAAATTTGCCGCTGGCTCCACATTCATCAGCAGAATCGTGGACAGCAATGAGGAGTGAGATATATCAACTATCGTATATGCTGGTGTATTGGACAAAACCTGGAATTTCTATCTAAACTAGATTTTAAGCAATACTCTTGTATAAGACAACCCCAAAATCTGGCACTTACTGCTGACCAGTGGATGCAGTTAAAAGCAAATCCACAATATTTTATTAACAAATTGCCATGTAAAGGTTTTAATTTTATTTGTGTTTTAAAATAAACCACTATCGGAGCCTGTAGAGAGCCAATGGCAGTCGAATTGGTGAATGGACCCTGTGGCGGGGGGTGGGGGGAAGCTGAGACTTCGCTGATGAGTAACAGGGCATGTGTGAGATTGTGTCGGAGCCAGCGGGAAGAGGCAGCGGTGTTGAGACTTTGCCATCAAGGCTTGGAATTTAGACCCAGCATATAGGCTGACCCGATTTTTAAAGTGAAATTTTTAAGTTTCAAGGATCGGTGTATACACCAGCATATACAGTAGTTGAGTAGTGTCACCACAGCAACCTTGCACTAAACTAAGGAATTGATTGTGGATTTCAGGAGGGGGGAGTCAGGAGAACATGAACCAGTGCTCAAGGGGTCAGCAGTGGAAAGGGTTAAGAACTTCAGATGCCTAGGTGTCAACATTTTTGAGAATCTGCCTGAGGTCTCATTATCAACGCAATTGTGAAGAAGGCTTGCCAGCGGCTATACATCATGAGGAGTTTGAGGAGATTAGGTATGTTACCAAAGACTTGCAAATTTCTGCAGGTACACTATGGAGAGCATTCTGACTGGTTGCATCACTGTCTGGTATAGAGCTGTCAATGCACAGGACAGGGAAAAACAACTATTGAGTTTTGAATTTGGCCAGTGCCATCATGGGTATCAGTCTTCAATCCATCTATAAGAAGTGGTGTCTTAAGAAAGAAGCCTCCCCGCCCAGGACATGTCCTCTATTTGCTGCTGCTATCAGGAAGGAGGTACTGGAGCGTGAAGACAATCATCCAATGGTACAAAAACAACTTCTTCCCCTCTGCCTTCAGATTTCTAAAGGGACAATGAACCACAAACGCTACCTCATTTTCTCTTCTTTTGCACTAATTTGTTTTTTTAAAAGTAATTTCTAGCAATATTTGCACCTTTAATGCTGCCACATAACAAATTTTATGATGCAACCATATCTATAAATTCTAATTCTGAGCCATGAGCTGGCAATAGCAGTTTATAAAATGTCATTCATGGGTATGACGCTATACAGCCAATAGCTGATAATTAAATAAGTAATACATAGCTTATAATAAATATAGATTTTTTAAAGCCACATAAAGTGGTTCAGTCCAGGCTAGCAAGAGAAGACAATGATGGTGTTAGAACTAGTTTTTCCTGTCTTAGGAATGAGTGATAGAGAGTGGCAAGGCAATCTTAAAAGATTAATTCCTAGGATGAGGAAAGGATTATGACCTTTGAGGAAAGAATAGACAGATATATTTGAGTTTGAGATGAGAAGAAAATTTAGGTGGAGCTGCTCTCCCTTGGCTCTAGTCACTTGATAGAATTTTCTTAATCTCCCTGTGACCATGTGAGTTTCTGCCAAGGTGCTCCATGTACTTTCCATGTCCCAAAAACTTGCAGGCTGGTTGGTTAATTGGTCATTGATATTTACCTTGGAGTGTTGATGAGAAGTAAAATCAGCAGGAAGTTAATGTGTATAAAGAAGAAAATCTAAATCTAACCCTGCTGCAGACTTGCTGGTTAAGTGAATGCTAATATTAGTGGTGAAGGAGCCAGAAGTGTAGTCCATAATCAAGTTTCAAGTTCAAATTTCAGGATTATTGTCATGTTATTCCTGGTACGGTGTAAATTATTCTTCACTAGCACAACACCCAGCGTTGCCTGGGAAATAAAACACTCAGTTATTGACTACATGGTTGAAACGAAATACCCAAAAAAATCATGATATTTCCTGCTGCCTGCTCCTTGTGTGAAGGCCTGATCACTGAGGCAGGCCTGGTGTTGCCATTCTGTTTCCCGCTGCCTCCCCCGTGCCTGTCTGGAGGCCTGAACACTGAGATGGGCGTATCGCTGCCTCCCCCGTGCCTGTCTGGAGGCCTGAGCACTGAGATGGGCGTATCGCTGCCTCCCCCGTGCCTGTCTGGAGGCCTGAGCACTGAGTTGGGCGTATCGCTGCCTCCCCCGTGCCTGTCTGGAGGCCTGAGCACTGAGATGGGCGTATCGCTGCCTCCCCCGTGCCTGTCTGGAGGCCTGAGCACTGAGATGGGCGTATCGCTGCCTACCCCGTGCCTGTCTGGAGGCCTGAGCACTGAGATGGGCGTATCGCTGCCTCCCCCGTGCCTGTCTGGAGGCCTGAGCACTGAGATGGGCGTATCGCTGCCTCCCCCGTGCCTGTCTGGAGGCCTGAGCACTGAGATGGGCGTATCGCTGCCTCCCCCGTGCCTGTCTGGAGGCCTGAGCACTGAGATGGGCGTATCGCTGCCTCCCCCGTGCCTGTCTGGAGGCCTGAGCACTGAGATGGGCGTATCGCTGCCTCCCCCGTGCCTGTCTGGAGGCCTGAGCACTGAGATGGGCGTATCGCTGCCTCCCCCGTGCCTGTCTGGAGGCCTGAGCACTGAGATGGGCGTATCGCTGCCTCCCCCGTGCCTGTCTGGAGGCCTGAGCACTGAGATGGGCGTATCGCTGCCTCCCCCGTGCCTGTCTGGAGGCCTGAGCACTGAGATGGGCGTATCGCTGCCTCCCCCGTGCCTGTCTGGAGGCCTGAGCACTGAGATGGGCGTATCGCTGCTGTTCGGTGTCCTGCTCCTTGCATATCTGGAAGCATCAACAGTGAGGTGTGACTGATGTTCCTCTGCTGTCTCTTGCTTTCTCCTTTGTCTAACTATGGGCTTATGAAAAGCTTCTCCCAATGTTGTTTTGCTTTATTGTGTCCATATTTAACTGGGTTTGGTTTCTCAATGTACATTGATGCACAGCACTGTAAGTAATTGAGGCGTCCCTGGTGCAAATTCAAATAAAAAAAAAACTTTTGATCTTCATATGGCCTTAAAGGTTAAATTCAATGTGGTCATGACATTTAAATGTTACCTCAATTATTGTGAACAGTAATGTAAGTCAGTGCTAGTAAATACTCATAGAATACAGAAATGCAAGTTAGTGCAAGCTGGTCAACAAAACATTTTTGAACTTTGTATGCCCTTGGAGGTTAAATTCAATGAAATTCAATGTCATGACATTCACCATCAAATATTACCCCTACTGAATCTCCTTGGACATTTTTAGAGTGCTTCATATTGATTTGTATGGAGAACAGACCAGACAGACATCCATGTACAAATATATATATATATATATATATATATATATATATATGAGATGAGCATTATAGCAAGTCAATTCCAACATCCATCCAACTGTACAAAGTAGCAGGGCAAGAGCACAGTTACAGTTAAGTTTATTGTCATCTCATTGCACAATTACAACCCGACGAAATGCCGTTCTCTGGTCCTCGGTGCAAAACACGCAGTCACAAAGACAGACATAACACACATTCAGACAAACGATACATATGCAGGACTAATATTTACATATATTCACGAAACAATATTTATTTATGAGAGTCTCAGTTAGTGAGCAGTTCCTTTGGTCATTTAGCATTCTCACTGCCCTGGGAAGTAGTGGTGCTAGCTCTGATACTCTTGAATCTTTCCCAAATGGCGCAGCAGAAAGATGCTGTGATGGAGGGGGTCCTCAATGATTTTGTGTCCTTTTCAGACAACGAAACTGATAGATCACATCAATAGGGGGTAGGGAAACTCCATTGATCCTTTCTGCACTCTTATAGTCCTCTGGATTGACCTCCAATCTATTTATCTGCAGCAACCATACCACACTGTGATGTAGCTGGCCAGGATCGTTTCAATAAAGTTCTAGTAGAATGATGACATGACAGTGACTGGTAACCTTACTCACTTCAGTCTTCTCAGGAAATGACTTCCTGGCAAGTGAGATGTGTGACAATGATAGGGCACGAGTTAAGTGAACACCAAGGAACTTGGTGCTCTCTACTTTCTCCACTGCAGAATTATTAATGTGTAGTGGAGGATTGTTGTTCCTGGTCCTTTTGAAGTCCACGATCATCTCTTCATCTCTTCCACATTGAAACTCAATTTGTTACTCTTGCACCATATCAGGAGATTTTCCACATCTTCTAATTGTTGCTGATGGGCCAACGACTGTTGTGTCATCTGCAAACTTGATGACACTGTTGGAGCTGGATCTGGCAATGTAGTCGTGCATCAGTAATGAGAACAGGAGTGCCTGAGTTGCACCAGTTCTTAGCGGGACAGTGCTTGATATTCTGCTACTGACCCAGATAGACTGTGGAGTTTCCATTAGGAAGTCCAAAATCCAGTTGCTGAGAGGGGTGTTGAATCCCAGCAAGGACAGCTTCTCCACCAGCTTTGGGGAATGATTGTATTAAGCACAGAGCTGAAGTCAATGAACAGCTGCCTCTCGTATGAAGTGCAGAGCAGGTGGGTCAGGACGGAGTGAAGGAACAAGGGTATAGCATTGTCTTTGGAACAGTTTCTTCTAAAGATGAGTTCAAATGGGACCAATGTCTCTGCCATAGGTTAACAATGATAGAGATCAATCAGTAGACAGAAAGGGCAGCATGAGAGCAATGTTGATGGGTTTGTTCAGTAGCCTGATGGCTATGGAGAAAAATAAATGTCTAAGCCTTTTGATGCACGATTTCACATTCTTGAACCACCTTCTCAATGGAAGGAGAGAAAATAATATATCCAGGGTGGAATGGGGTTTTCTGTATTTTGACTACCTTACTGAGGCAGCAGGAGGTGTTGATAGGCATGTTTGATGCTCTGTGCTACAATCATCACATTCTGTAGCTTCTTCCTATCTTGGGGAGAACACCTACCATATCACACACTTTTGCATTCAGCTGAAATGCCTTCAAAGGTGCACCTGCAGAAGTTGTTGAGTTACATGTATTCTGCATTTAGTCATTTGTTCTGTCTGCATAGTGCACTTGCATACCACTGTTTGACCCGCATTCAGCTTGCATTTTTCATGTCGCATCACCCTCATTGCCGTCAGTAAGACTTCCACTATGAAAACAAGTGGAGCAAGAAGCTTGCAGATATTTTAGACTGATGATATTAATTGTTGAGAGACCAGTTGAATGATGATGTACCCATGATGTGTTCTCATTCATTTAGATTAAGGTAATTCTTGGCTCATTTGGAAGCACTTTTGGCTCATCAGTTTGAAATTTGTAGATTCATTCTCTCCAGTGTTCCAAAGCATAAGCCATGTTAAGAATCCTGGTTGTTGTTTGCAGTCTTAGTGGAGGAATTTGGGTGAAGAATGGGTACTAAGAGGAACAATATGGAGGAAGCATGGAACTGTGAGAGTGCAGTTTTGGGAAAAATATGGGACTAACTGAAGGACAGTTTGGACTATTGGAAATGCCATCTTTGGGCCAAGTTGCTAAAGATTTGTTCTCCTTCAATTATTGCAAATGATCCCATAACATTTATCAAAGATGAATGGTGGAGATCTTGTCTGAATTCTTGTCAATATTTACCTTTCAGCTGACATCACTGAACAGATTATTCTGGCTGTTGCATACCAATTGTATTATCAGTAAGAGAATTGTAGAGTCCTAGAACTGATACAGCACATTCTTCCTTTTACACACAAACATTTTAGTAGTCGTAAAATTGTGGGGATGTAATTCTGAAGGAATTTCCCCTTAAAGCATCTCCTGATGAAATAAGTGACCAGCTAACTTTCCAGCAGTTGTTTGCCTGAAAGTAATTTGATGCTAAACATGCTGGAGGTATTAAGATTGAAGCTCTAAGGTTTTTAACATTCTATGATCAATCCTCTGTGTTTTGAGTTATTTTCTAAATTTTCCCAAAATGGATCTGGCTGCCATTATTGGTATTATTTGGATGTTGACAGAATTAATCCAATCCTTGAAATGAGTTTAATCTGTAAAAATGATGGGATGGTGCTTGAATTGAAACAGCTGATCAGATAATTGAGCCTGAGTGAGACCTGACTAATGAGGGTAAAATTCCTGCTCAAAATGGGTGTAGAATACATTGAATTTGCCTGGGAGGGATGCACAGTTGTTCACTCTTCTGCTCCACTTAGCTTTGTCACGTTCAATTGCATGAATACGGTGACATGGCTGCCTGGTGTCCCTGAGATTTGTTTGCGATCCAGGTTTGGTTCAGTCCTGCCTCTTGGCATCCCTGATGTCCTTGCACAGGCTGTACTAATTGTCAGGGTCTGGGTAGCCAAACTTGGTCTGGGCCATCAGTAGCGAGTGTGCCTCACTGATCAGCCATGGGTTCCAGTTGGGGAGGGCATGCGGACTGGACATTTTGGCACTTTGTCTTGTATGCACTTGCTGATGAAGTAATTGACAGCGGTGGTATATTCATTAAGGTTGGTTTCGCGTCTCAGCTTCTGCCTGTAGGCAAGAAGGAGCAGCACTGTCTGGTAGTCTGATTTTCTGACTTGCGCACATGACTCATGTACTGCATGATGATTGTTGGTGACACAGACTTTGTGGGGCTCTGATTGTTGCACTGTCTATTTTACAAGTATGTTGGAGTTTAATTTTGTTTTTGTCAGTGAAGAGAATTGGATCTTACTGGCTATCAATTTGTCGGCCTCTAATTGGTCATTGAGTGTTTTCACCTTTTGTTTGGCAGTGGCTGAGTAATTACTGGCATCTCTTCAGAACTTGGCATAATTAAAAAGAAATGCAGCAATTTTTTCCCCTAAAAATAAGACTTTATTCACAATAAATTATAGCAGGCTTACACCATCCATTGCAGTAAATGACTGCTGGATGCACTTTACACCACGCCCACTCCTCTTGTGGGTGTCTGGTTGGGTGGGGGTAGATTAGATTTAAATTACAACTAGCTTAACTGTGCTGTATTAAAGATGCTGAATATTCAAAGTTTTGGGTAGTGATGGGTTCTCTGTGAATTTGTAGGATTTTAAAGTTCACGTGTGCAGGTCCCATCATTCATGTAATTAACATTTAACCCATGCAGGAAATGAGCGAACAGTTTCACATGCATCTTTTATGGGATTTGAGGAATAAGAGGTGGATTCTGCCTAAACAGACATCCGTTTAGAGGCAGGGTCATTGAGGTAAGAGGTATTGAGGATTGGCAGGCATAGAGCAGGATCACTGCATATACTGTTGTTACTCAAGAATACGTTAGTCTGATGAAAAGGGGTAAACTTGCATTGATATGGGGCCCTTGTTTACTTTTGAGAGGTTGGAGATTCTGTGGAGAGAGTTGGAATTGTAGGCTCAGAGTCCTTGCAAGTGGTTGCTACAGCAACACGTTATTTGGAATTTGAAGTCAAACGTGAATGCCACCATGTCAGTGAATGGAGATTAATGTGAACTCTGCTCCATTCTTATTATGGTTGGTATTTTCAGTGTGATACTTATCACTTGTATAAAAATGGCATCTCTGTGATTTGGTGAATCCAAGTGTCTCAGCCTGAGAGATGCTGTAGTGGTGCAATAAGGCTGCGAAGGTTGCTTTCTAGTTAAATGAATGGTTTTTAGATGGGTATGATATTGCTGCAATGGAGGGTTATGTGCTGGATATTACAGGGTTGAGATTAACCTTTCTGCAAAGACAGACATAATGTGGCTTGCTGTGTTTCTGTCTGTCTGACGATCAGTATATCATGTTTAGTTCTTCCTTAGTTATCACTGGGAATAAATATTCACCAGTGATTGACGCAAGTACAGGTAGGCATATACTTTCAAGAACAGTACAACTTGTGTCTTGCAGAGACGCTGTTTTAATGAGAAGTTCTATGTTGTTAAGAGAGTTGATGAGAATAGTAAAGATAAGTAAATTGTATTCTGTCCTAAGCATTAACAACCACTGTTGATCCTGTGACAGAAAGATCCATCTGCAGTTACCACTTTCAAACTTGTGATGTTTCTAAGATTCCCTGGAGATTTAAGTCCTAGGGACCTCTGGTTGATTACCATTGAGTACATAAAGAATATTTAGAGAACTTTGAGTCATTGGGGACACAGAGTCTCTGCACAAGTGGCAGAAAAAAGTGGACCACACCTTACAAACTCCCCATTCACCCATCCTGTCAAACACATGCAAAGTAGTCGGCGAACCAAGCAGGGATACTCAGTTGGATTTTGTGGGAAATTTAATTGTATTCGGACAGTTACCAGTCCCTTTCTCTGAATGTTTTGGAGAATAAGACTAATTATCATTCATGTAATAGGCTGTAGACACAACTGTTATTTTATGCTGTGCAGGTTTATTTGTGTGTAAATGAGAGGCAATATAATGGAAGAGAGTGGTCATGCATTGTAAGTGAGAAGGGGTTGCAGGGATGTATAATTATAGATGAGGAATTTGGAAAGTAGTTTCCAAATATTTTGTGCAGACATTAAAGCATTGATTTACTTATTTTCCAAGATCATGCCTATATTTTTCTAACTCACTGTGACTAATGGAATAAAAAATCATGGCATAAATCTGTGAACAATTGCTTTCAACGTCACAGTGTAAACATAGAGGCCTCTATTTGTTCCTTCTCATTTTCTTGCCTTTTCTATATCTGTCTGTCTCTTCTAGACAGACTGTCTTCCAATTTAAAAAAAATGCTATTAAAGGAAGTTTCAGGCTGCCTATTGAGTGATACAAATTGCTGTTGATCAAAGTGGAATCATGTGTTTAAGCAGAAGGATTTTGATTGATAGGTTATGGACAGCACCATCAGAAAAGACAAACCTTGTAGATGATCCCACATATCCACTACCAATACAAAAAGCCTTTTCCCTTCCATCTTGCCTCCTAAGTAACTGAGAGGAGCTCTCAAACATTTTGCCACTATCATTCAGAGTATCCACTTTTTCCCCAGTTCACCAGTCCTAATTATCCATGGTTTTCCTTGTGTTTCAGTAGTATAATCTTCACTTTCCTCCTTCAGTTCTTCAATTTTTCTTTGGGCTTAAATTGTCTGCGATCCATTGATAGATCCCTTTATTATTGAGGTGAAGGAATGGTTGAACAAATGGAGGAGCTCAAATTTTGTGGTAAATTGAGAGGCAAAAATTGGACACTTGGGAATGGAGAGCAATGTCTTAAAGGGGGAATATTTTTCTAGACTAAGCAAGAAAGGATGTGATTTGAAAATGAGAGCTTGCCTGTGATTGGAACAATCTTGCCTAAGAGGGATGTGGAGACAACCATTGAGTGTATTCAAGCAGATTATTTTAAAAATGTCAATTGCATCATGGGTAAAAATCAGCCATGATCTTCTTACATTTTTTCAGACCAGGTATGGAAAACCCAATGGTCAACTCCTGCTTCAAATTGTGTCCAAAATTATTAAACTAGCCCTGAACATTTCCTGAGTCAAGTGCAGTGGCAATTTATTTTATACAGTCCGAAACTCTGGACCTGAAAATAACTCTGGAGTTATTGAAGAATCTGGGAATCCAGGGTCAAAAAGAAAATTAGCGTCAGTGAAAGAGAAGTCTCTGATACTCCTTTTCATTCTCGGGGTGAGAGTACCACTGGCAAGCACATCATTTATTGCCCATCTCCAGAAAAGCCTTTGTGGCTGGTTTGATGAAGTGGTGTCATGAACTGTTGCAATTCATGAGGTCCGTAGTGGGAGATGTATTTGCAGATGGTGGCAATCCCATGTGGTTGCTGCCCTTTCCAGGTGGCAGATTTAGAGATTTAAAATTGTGTTGAAAGGAAACCTTGGCAAGCTGCAAATGTGATTGCAGCCACAATGCAATGATGTAGAAAAGAATGACTGTTTAAGATGATGGACAGATGTCACTCAAATGTCCTTTGGATGCTGACCTTCTCAAGTGTTGTAGCTCTAGTTATCTTAGATAGTGAACATAATATCTCCAAATGTGCTCTATGGGGAATTGAAAAAGATTTGAGTCAAGATGTCAGAATCATAATTTATTGTCCTGAACAAGTCACAAAATTCATTGTTTTGCGGCTGCATCTTCTGACCTCTGTTGGTTATGGTCGACCATGGGTACTGTGCCTTTGGCAGTCAGCTAGAGTGGCTTCTCCAAGGTTCATGCCAAAGTAAAGTTGATATGGAGATCCGTCTGTTGCCCATCTAGTGGGACCCCCCCCCCCCCACCCCCTCTCCATACTGACAGATCCAAAGGAATGACAAAAGTTGATATAGTTTAGTGCCAGCAGCATAACATGAGTTGCCATGCCTGTTCTGGGTACAGCATTTAGCCGCCTTTAGGAATCCTGACCTGATTTTTCCTCAGGGTTTACTCCCAAAGCCTTTCCTGTGAGTGGGTATACCCACAAGGCAGCATAGGTTTGAAATCTAAGTTTTCTCTCTCCTAGATGAATACCATTCATGGTAAATGAGCACCATCTGCCTGGAGCAACTGGTTTCAAGGCGCTAGTGGCCCGCCTTTGCCCCTTCTGTCGGTGAGAACAGCAATGCCGGCACAAGAACTATGCCTCACTTGAAGGCCAGGAGTTGGACTTGGTTGTCAAAGGCTGTTTGAGATGCCTGCCATGAGATCATTTGTGCAGCAGTGGGAGCTCATCCCCACTACCACCCTTTGGTTATGACAACCTTTAGACCTTTGTGGCAGCATCAGAGTGCAAACATTTTACACTGTACAAACCAACTTATAAAAATAGTGCATGAGAAATCAAAATAAGGCAGAGTTTTTGGTTAATTAACCATTCCGGATTCTGGTGCAGCAGGGGAGTAGCTGTCCTTGTTCTCATCTTCAGGCTCCTGTACCTTTTTTCCTGATGGAAGCTGAGTGAAGAGGGCATGGCGGTGGGGGTCTATGAAGATGGAGGCTGCTTTCTTAAGATGCCGTCTCTTGGTGATCTCCTTGATGGAGTGATGACTGATGCCTATGATGTCGCAGGTCGAGTTAACAACCCTTGTTTTTCTTGTCCTGAACATTGATACCTCCATTCCAGACAGTGATGCAACCAGCCAGAATGCTCTCCACGGGAGAAATTTTTGAGTCTTCAGTGACATACCAAATCTCCTCAAGCACCTCAAAGTATAGCTGCTGGCAAGCTGCCTTCATGATTGCATCGACGTGGAGACTCCAGAACAGATCCTCGGAGATGCTGACACCCAGGAATTTGAAGTTCTTGATCCTCTCCACTACTAAGCCTTCGATGAGGACTGGATCGTGTTCTCCTGACTTCCACCTGATGACCACAATCGTCTCCTTGGGTTTTGCTAATGTTGCAAAGTTGATGGTGTGACCCAACTCAGTGAGCTGATCTATCTTCCTCCTGTCCATTTCCTCATTGCCGTTTGTGATTCTGCCAACAACTGTAGTGCCATCAACAAATTTGTAGATCACATTAGAATTGTGCCTGGCCACACAGTCATGGATGTATAGTGAGTAGAGCAGTGGGCTAAGCATGTATTCTCGAGGTTTTCCTGTGTTGATAATCAGTCGTTTCCAATTCGTACTGACTAGTCTTCTGATGAAGAAGTCAAGGATCCAGTTCAAGATTCAATTTATTGTCATGTAATAAAAAGTGTCATATTGCACAAAATTGCTTTTGCCTGCTATAAGCCAGAGAGATTTGCCATTGGCAGAAATTGCCTGAAGTTCCATGTACAGTCAGAGAAAGAGAAGTAGAAGAGTCCCCCCACCCACCCTCCCCCAAGTTACTGAGTGTCTCTGGATTCACTTCCAATGCTCCTGCTGCCTCTACAAGCTCACAGTCCAGTCGAAACCATCAGCAGACCTTTTGTCTTATTTTCATTTGATTTAAATGTTTTTTAATGTGATTAGATGTACTCACTCTTCCAGGTGAAATATAGTCTTACTTGTGTTTTTTGATTCACAATATGAATCAAAAGCTACAAAATATATTGTACCCTCAGGATAAGCAGCTCAGATGATTTTGGTTAGTTTCTTTTTTTTTAAAAAATGTGTAGGTTAGATGTTTTTTTAAAAATATACAGTACAACTCCGATTATCTGAAATTTTTTCGGAGCTGAACTGACCGGGGTGGTCAGGCTATTAGCGTTAGTGTGGACCTCGGTGGGGAGGTGTTGGTGATTGGTGGTGGCCAGCATTTTTTTGGAGAGAATTAAATGTTATTTTAATCCTTAAAAAGCCTTCTTGTTGTTTGTTGTATTTTAAACACTGTTACAAGAGATAAACTGTAGCAACTGGGCTGCTTTTTTAAAAAAAAGACCAGTTCCCCAAAAAAAAATTTATCTGACATGGGGCCAACCGTTTTGGATAATCAAAGTTGTGTGGCAGTGCACTCTCTCGCGGCTAACTGGCCCCGCTTGTATCGCCACGTGGCGGGGCAGCCATGAGAAGGTGGCGCCATCAGGGGTTCCCCCTGCCTTGTGCTTACAGCCCAGCGCGCGCCTTGGGCAGCCATTATGATGTCACCGTGGATGTGGTGGCCGAGCTCACGCTGCCCTTAAAGGGGCGCGCGTGGGATTTGAATAAAACTGTCGTTAAGGACATCCAACGTGGTGGCTGAGTTTATTCATTGTAGCTTGTACTACAGTGTACTGATATATTTTTGTTTTCTGCCTTCATTCAGTGCAGTGGAGGGGGGACTGATTTTGTATTGTTTGAAGTTTTATCTTGATATATATGCATATGTGCTATTGTATTTTCAGTTTTGTTCCCTTTTCCTCACTGTATTGTATTTATTATAAAAAACCAATAAAAAAAAGATTGGAAAATGTGAGAAAGAAACCATTAGCAGCCAGAGCTCCAGTTCCAAAGCTCCGACACAATCAGGAACCCTTCATCGCCCTTGGCACCCTCTCGCATCCCGGTTCTGATACATGGTACCCCTTCAGCCAGTCTCTAGCAGTCCGCAGCCTAGTGCGAGTTTCTTGACTGCAGCCTTCATGGGTTCTTTGTCTAGAGTCACCAGCAGGCCGCTGCCTTTGTAGGTCATTCAGTCTCTGAGCCCCTCTCTGGTCCACAGCCATAGTCTCCATCTCATTGGTTGCCTCCTCTGTTTCTCTTTCTCAGATGGGTAGGTTGTGGTCTTTCTGTTTTCCTGCACCAGTCCTCCGCTTCCCTGGAGTGTGAAACCCTTTGTGGCTGCTATTGATCATAGATGCTGCCATCTTGGGTCCAGACCCTACGGGTGCTGGATTTTAAATAAAACTACTGTTGGCCATTTTAACAGGCCATTGAAGCCAGTACGGAGCTGACAGCAGTTGTACTGGGTGGCTGGACCCTACAGGAGCATTGTCTCCATTCCCTGTGGTTCCGCCACAGCACCTCCATCATATACATCTCTGGCCACGCTGCCTTTTTCCCAAGATGTAGAGGGTGGTGCAGAGGCCAAGGGTTTTGATCTTCTTGACCAGCACTGAGGGAATAATGGTGTTGAAGGCTGAGCTGTAGTCACTGAAGAGCAGTAGTATGTATGAGTTGCTGCTTTCTGGGTGATCTGGAGCTGTGTGAAGAGCCAATGATATTAGGTCTGCTATGGAGCAATTGTGACAATAGGCAAATTGTATTGGGTCAAGTCCTTTGCTTTGGTACATGTTCTAGCCATGTCCAACCTCTCAAAGCAATTCATCACAGCGAATGTTAGTGTTACTGGGCGATAGTCATTGAGGTAGCTCCTCTTCGGCGCTGCGATGATTGATGCCCTTTTGAAGCAGTTGGGAACCGCTGACTGCAGCAGTGAGAGATTGGAAATGTCTGTGAACACTCCGCCAAGTTGGTTGACACAAATTTTCAGTACTTGCCAGTATGCCATCAGAGTCTGACTCCCTGAGAGGGTTCACCCTCTTGAATGATATCCTGACATTGGCCTCAGAGACAGATATCACAGGGTCCTCAACCTTTGCAGGGATTCTAGTCACCACTGTTGGGTTTTCCTTCTCAAAGTGGGCATAGGTGTTCAGCTCATTGGGTGATGAAGGATCACAGCCATCTATGGAGTTCACCCTTGCTTTGTAGGATGTAATGGCCTGCACTCTCTGTCATAGCTGGCATGTCTCTTTCTCTAGCTTCCTTCTGAATTGCCACTTTGTTGCAGAGTTTTCTGCAGGTTGTTGATGGACCTTGTAGAGATCTGGATCTTTGGCTTTGGACACCCTTGATCTTGCCCTCAGGTTGCAAATCTTCTGATTCATCCAAGACTTCTGGTTGGGGAATTCCCTGTATGTGTGTTACAATACAGAAAAAAAACTAGAATATTTGGCCTCACATTTAATTTTTGTAGCCATAGTATTTGAGCTCGGTCCATTTACAACAGCAACTTCCATCCATTGAAGATTGCAATATGACAATGCTAATGTTGTTTGGAATCAAAAGAAGGTGATTAGATTGTGTCTGGTCATTGCCTTATGAAGTCAACGTGATTGTTGCTCAAGTTTTGCTGCACGTGGGCAGGTCTTGTCTTGTTTTGTTATCTGAGGAGTTGTGATTGTAGCTGAAAACTGAGCAGTCATTGGTACCGAGCTTCTGATTCAGCATGGACTTTGCCCTAAGGAAGCCCTGCAGCAATGCATTTGAGCCTGAGATGGTTGGCCTCCCACATACAACCATTTCGTTCTAATGGTAAGTTCAATCACTTTTTTCATATTTTCTCTCCAACCTCAGTAGCTTCAATTCTATCAATGCTGTGTTTAAAATTCCCATGATGTTAAAGACAATTATTCTCAGCACCACTGAAATTTGACTCTTATTTTCAAATTTGGACTGAAATGGTAATGAGGCCAAGAGCAAAATGGTTTTGATGAGCTTTGGCGGACAGGTTATTTGTGAGTCAGTGCAGCTTGCTTGGGCTGACGTCTTTGCTTGCAAGCGAACTGAGGGGATTGTATTGATAAATTTAGATGTATAATTTCTTCAGATTACAGAATGGAGCACTTTGCCACTATTAATTGTAGCTTTAGTGGAATAGTTAAGTTGGAGGCATGTTCTGGAGTACATCTTCAGCATTTTAGCATGCTATTAGTACCTCACTGACAAAAGGCAAAGGAGGAAAAACCCAACACCCAACCCCAACCAACCAATTTTCCCTTGCAAACGCTGCAATCGTGTCTGCCTGTCCCGCATCGGACTTGTCAGCCACAAACGAGCCTGCAGCTGACGTGGACTTTTTACCCCCTCCATAAATCTTCGTCCGCGAAGCCAAGCCAAAGAGTATCCAAAGTTGTGCTCTATTGTGTGCTCAGCATTAGTTCCTTTATTTGCCCCTGCGCTCCACAGATTTAAATTTGTAGTCAAACAATTCACGTGATTAAAGTGCACATTCCAGATTTTATTGAAGGGTATTTGTGAATATTTTGGTTTGACCATATAGAAATTACAGCATTTTTTTTATTCATAGTCCCCTAATTTCAGAGCACCAGAATATATTAAATATGTATATTAAAATGGTCATGTACAGATGCTGAGTATCTTCTCTGGTGTTGCTCTGCCAGGCCTCTACTGCACCCATCTTCAGCTCTGTTCAGGGACTTGTCTCCTTAGGTTTTCTCTTCAGTGTGTGGAAGACATGCTCAATTAGATTTAAATCTGGTGACTGAAATGGCTATTCAATAATTTTCCAGTTTTAGGCTTTGAAAAACTCCTTTGTTACTTCAGCAGTATGTTTGGGATCATTGTCTTGCTGTAGGATGAAGCACTGTCCAATGAGTTTGGAGGCATTTGCTCAAACTTGAGATGTTTCTATACACTTCAGAATTTATTTTGCTACTGCAATCAGCAGTTACATCATCAATAAAGATAAGAGCCTGTGGGAGCCATACATGTCTAGGACTTAACATCCCATGACCAGTTTCATGGATGAGGTGGTGTGCTTTGAATTTTAGGAAGTTTCTTTACAAATTTCTTTGCTCTTGCCATCACTCTGATACAAGTTCATTTTGGTCTCATCTGTACACAAGACCTTTTTCCAGAATTCTGCAGGCTCTTTTAAATACTTATTGGCAAACTGTAATCTGGCCATTCTCTTTCTTGGCTAATTAGTGCTTTGCATCTTGCAGTGTGGTCTCTATTTCTGCTCATGAAGTCTTTTGCAGACAGTAATCAATAGCCCCTTTCACACCAGCAACCTTCCTAGGAAGCAGGTAAACGTATCGGGCATGCAGCACCTGGTAAGTCATTCACATTGGACCATGGTTCATCTGGATCTCTGAGATTTAAGGAGGGCCCCACCTCCAACAGTGATGTCACGCAGGGCAGTGAAATTGTAGCGGGAATAAGCACATACAAGCTCGATGTAGAAAAGACCATAGGGAAAAAATGCACACAATTTAATAAAGCATACATGCTCAATGTATAAAAGACTGGGGTAATTCTACTGCAGTGGGCTTCAGATGTTTAAAACTTAGGGCAAACTCACAGACCAGCTTGTCATTATTCCTTGAATGACAACTATTTACATAGCATTAGATATTATAAATAATCGAGATGATTTAAAGCACACGTATGAGCTGACAGCCCTGCCAGCCACCCTGTGATATATCACTGTGGAGTTATATTTCACAGGGTGGCTGGTGGAGCTGTCAGCACTTACCTGTGCTTTAAATCATCTCAAGATTACTTATAATACTACCAGACTGATGCACGCATTCATGCATTAATGTCACTAATGGTACCTGGTTGAGCATTCCCACCATCACAGAATTAATTTGACTGGGCTCTGATACTACCCCCCCAAAACCCCAACAAGAATCATAGCCCAGTTGATTTTAACTCTCCCTGCCCGGTTGGGACCTTTCACACTGCCAGATTACCTGCTAAATTGGCTGCTTTAACACACTTTATTTGGCAGTGTGAAAGGGGCTACACAGCCACATCTGCCTCCTGAAGAGTATTTCTGATCTGTTGGACAGGTGTTGGGGGATTTTTCCTCATTATGATGAGAATTCTATCTATCTTCAGCAGTGGTGGTTTTTCTTGGCGTAAAGGTCCTTTTTGTGATTTCTAATCTCACCAGTATGCTTTTACTTCTAATGATGTTCCAAACAGTTGATTTTGATAATCCTAAGGTTTGAGCAATGTCTCTTGCATTTTATTCATGTTTTTCAGCCTCATAATTTCTTTGATTTTCATTGGTACAACTCTGGTTCGTGTATTGAAATATGGCAACTGCAGACTCCAAAGAAGCCTGTTCCAATTAAGCAATTAAACATTCCTGAGTTCTCAAACACCTGTAAAGCCATATGTCCCAAATATTTATGGGGCTCTGACATGGGGGAAACTTTGTATAAAAAGTGTTTCTACTTGGTCAAACCAAAATGTATATGAATAATCTTTAATGAAATATAGAATGTGCACTTTTATCAGATGTGAATTGTTTGATTACAAATTTAAAACTGGAGCACATGGGCAAATAAATGAAAAAATGTCTTTGTCCCAAACATTATGGAAGGCACTACATGAACATATATATTAGGAGCAGGGCTGCTTGATCATTTGAGTGAGCTTCACCATTCAATAGGATCATGGTTGATCTTACAAGCTCGTCAATTTTTCCACATTCCTCAATAATCTGTCAACCCATGCTTATCAAGAATGTATCTAATTTTGGCTTCTGAAGACTCCTGTTGACTTTTAAGGAAGGGGCTATCAGGACTTGAAACCTAACCCACAAATTTAAAAATATGTCGCCTTATCTCTGACTGCAGGTTATTTCTGCAGTGGGCCGGTTCCCCCGGTTTTGGCACATCTTTCAGGATTGGTGGTGAGAAGCTTTCAGTGTTGCTTGAGCTATGAGGGCTTTTATTGTATTTGGGAGGCATGGTCAATGCCCAGGAATCCACCTGATTTAACCCTAACCCTAATGTGGTCTGATGCCACAAAGCAGTTGGGTGAGGCTATTTCAAAAGTTGACGTGGATTTGAATTCATTTGTAGGTCTGACTGGGTAAGCAAGTTAGACTTTCCCGAAGTCTATCTAGCTGCTTCATAACCATTATAACTAATTTTGTCTTTTTATTCCAGTTTGCTTAGTTAACTAAACTTTAAATCCAGTTTTATTTTGTTTGGTTTCAGTTTTTTTCCCCCCCTCCATATTGTTAGTCCGTTTAGTTGACCACACTAGAGCAGAGGGGTCAAGAAAGAATTTGCAAACAAGGAAAAGAAATCTCACTAGGATGAAGACGGGATGGCTTGTTTGCTCTAGAGTTGTGGCATTTACTGGTGGTTGAGTGTCCAGCAAATACTCAGGTGGTTTCTTGTGAAGTAAGATTCTGAAAGCCACCAAATTTGGGGACAGGTTTACAGCCCTTACAAGTGAACTGCCTCTTAGAAAATGTGCTTTGTAGTACAGTGTGCACTTTTGATCCTTGTGTTTCATTACTACCCCCTAGTTCCACAAAAACATGTATCCACATTATTTATCTAACAGAAAGTTGTTAATTTGTGACATCTGGACCATAAATTTCTATTTAAATATTACCGTTCAGTGCTGCAAATATTTGTTGATTTCTAGTTCTTGTACAACACTGTATCCTGAAGTTCCAAAAGATAGATTGGAGACTTATTTGTCCATTGCCAAACACTACAAATGTTGGAAATATGAAATAAAACTGAAAAAGCTAAATATTTAATAAGATTAGGCATTATTATGGCATTAGAAACACAATGTTAAAGTTTTAACTTTTCATCAGACTGCCTAATGACATTATATTTGAGGAGAGCCAGTATAATAACTGAGGAGCTGTTTCTCACCACATATGCTGCCTGACCTGAGTATTTGGATTGTCATGTTGGTAAGAGCATTCTTTGTTTTGTCAGGGATAGCACTAATTTCTAAGATCATCTAGATTTAAAACTTTTTCACTCTTTTGACTGAAAGGTTGAAATATTGATGAACAAATTTAATTCTGTTTTTCATCAAAACATTCTTATTTACTTCAGGTAGGCAGACTAATTGCATGTCTTTTCAATCATGAGGAATTAGTGTGCTCCAGACAAGGTGGGGAACTGCATCACAAGTTGGGAGGGGTGGGGGGGGGGGATGTTGGGATGAGCCACACAAGATTACTTCCCTTAAAATATAAATTAAATGAACCATTGTGAAGTATTTATTTTTGAATTTTGCATTTAGTTTTTAAAAAAAAACTTGTTTGTTTCATTGCTTCTTTTCCTTTTACTTACCAGTACTTTCCTTTGTTTTGCACTTTTCCCCTTTTTTCCGATAGCTCTATATTCATTTTAATTTAGAGATCCAGCACGGTAACTGGCCCTTCTGCCCTTGAACCCATGGCACCTAAATAAACCCATGTGCCCAATTAATCTAATCCCGTACATCTTTGGAATGTGGTAGGAAACTGGAGCATCCAGATGAAACCCATCCAGGGACAGGGAGAACATGCAAACTCTTTATAGACGGGCAGATTTGTAATAGTGTTGCAATGTGCTTGTTCTTTCCCAATACTAAAATTAGAAGCTGAGGAAGAATGAGGGATTAATGTTCAGAAAAGGACATGATCTAGTGGATATAAAGAAGAAAGAAATAAAGAAAATGCTGGAAATGCTCCACACTAGCATTCTAGGCAGCATTCTTTTTTTAGTCATACAGCACAGGTAAAAGGCCCTCTTGGCCTACAAGCCTGTGCTGCCAATTATATCCAATTGACCTACAACCCGCATATGTTTATAAGGGTGGGAGGAAACCAGAACACCTGGAGGAAACGCAGACATGGGAGAATGTACAAACTCCTTACGGTGCTGGATTTTAACCTGGGTCGCTGGAGCTGTAACAGCCTTGTACTTACTGTGCTGCCCGATGTCACCTCAGCTTATCTTTGTACAGAGAAGCTGACATAACTCTTCAGGGAATTACTTCAAAACTGGGCAATTGCATTAAGGGTTATGGAGCAATAGCAAAAATTTGGTAATTGATTGATACTGGACAAGGAGTTGAATAGCATGCTCTATCTACATATTTTCTATTTCCTGCCCTCTTTTGTCCTAATCCTCCTTGTTTGCCAAGTTTTGACATTTTATCCATATTCATTTTTTTATTATGTGTGTAACATTTTAATAATTTTCAATAATAAATCGAAATGCACTAACTGTCACAGAAACAGAAGATGCGTATGACAGGATTGTGGATTGAACTATGAACCTTCCCTCTTTTCATTCTCTCTGCAGTTGCTCTGAAGCAACTATTGCTTTTGATATTTTTCACTGAAGTATTTTGTTTGCAATTTTTGTAACTTCATTAATGCTTATGGGGGTTTTGGTGATTTGTCTTGAAGATGATTTAAGGCACTGACTGCAGATCCATTTTTGTAAAGTCGATTAGACTTGCTAGGCCCTTGACAGGACACTTCTCTATTAAGACTTGACAGGAGAAGCTGTGAGACTGCTTGGCGATGTGTGTGTGAGACCAGCACTGTCTCTGTCATTATTGGCACACAAGCAGCTTAGAATGATGGCAGGAAGCAGGCTGCACTGGGATCCCTTTTAACTTCCTTTGACTGTGCACTGTGAAGAACCACTGGTTGGGTCTCCCCATACTCTGAACCAGCTGAAAGACCTGTTAGGATTAAAGTAGCTTGGTCTGATCGGATAAATATTGAAGGTGCAGCCATTTATTCTCCAATGAAACGCCTGGTGGATTCTATCAGTATCCATGTTTTGCAATGCATTCTGCCAGGGTTGATTTAATTAACTGGCTATTTTTAAAAAAAAACACATTACCTATTTCATACAGTGATCTCTCTTTCCCATCTTTCTTGGCGGATGCAAACTGGTGCAGAAGTTGGTGACTTTTCTCTCCTGCCTCGAGCAATTTTGAGTGATAGAGTCATCGGCTTGGTGATTTTTGCCCAGATTGCTGTATTTGATAAGAATTGCACACAGCCAACTGCACGATAATATTTTAAACTTTTGTCCTAAATTTTACCAGGGACCTTTCGGCCCATTTTTTTTGTGAATGATTTTTTTTAAAAAAAGGAAATAATTTTAGGAAAAATTATAAACCTGAAACTGAAAAGGCTCTGGCCCTTGATAGTTTTGTTTGTGAAGGATTTTAATTTGTTGCACTTGAATTAGGCAGTTGAGGGTGGGACCACATTTATCGCTCCTTTGCAGATTTTTTCTTTCCAACTGTCTTGTTCTAACGCTGACGGCTCCATCCAGGCTTTAAATCTTTAAGTGACCTGTTAAAGGAGCTGACAATGTTTTATTTTAAAATTCTGTAACTGTGGCTGGGGTATGTACCCAAGATGGTGACACCTCTTCTGGCAGTGACCTCAAGGGGTTGTAGAATTCGGGGGAGCAGCGAACCTGTGCAGGATGATAGAAATGGAGGAACACCCCTTGCTGAGAAGAAGGATAGGAGATGACCGTACAGATGGTGACCACAGCAGCAGCCAGTGAGAGGCTCAGCAACAGAGGCTACAGTCTGCTGGCACTTGCAGTGGTAGCACACACACAGGCTACTGGAGATTTGTGGTGGTAGGACACACTGGCTGCTGGAGACTAGCTCATGGGAATCAGGTATTGGAACCAGATTTTGAGAGAGTGCCAAGGGCAAGAAGGGCTCCTGAAGGGCCGCAGATGCTGAAGGTTTCCTGATTACATTGGAGGTTTTCATCTGGAGCTTGTTGGCTGAATGGATTGATCAGCAGTCTGTGGCTGTAGGAGTGCTGGAGGCGAATCCAAGGGCACTTGGTGTGGTAACCTCAACTTCAAGAAGGAAGCACTCGACAACTTCAAGCTCAAAAGAACAACTTTATCTGGAGCAACAAAACCAGATGTCTCTGTCTCCTCACCCTCACATTAGAACACTTATTTCCCGCCGCCTCCCAAGAATCAAACATGCCCCAAATATAAAGAACAATGGTGTCATTAACTTGTGCATTCCTAAACATATAACATCTCAGCAACACTTTAATAATATAAAAGCTTTTTTTTAAAAAATGGCAGATTCCACATTCAGTCTACTTAACAAAAACACTGTCCAATCAAAGATTTAGTCTGTCAGGAGGTTGTGAGTATGCTGTGATCTGCGCACTACCCCCGATGACTCAGCAGGCACTGCTGATGGTGTTTTGGGTGGATCTGGTGTTGGGGCCTTGAGAGGGATCCGTGTGTCCATCTTCTTCAGGGGACCCAGGCTCTTCTGCCAGTGTCTCTCTCTGGCAAAGTCACTGAGGGACACTCTTCCACAGTAGTCTCTCTCACCATTGGAAACTCCATGGAACTATCTGCCTCTAAATATGTATGTCACAAGTACACATGGTCCTGATGTCTGCGGAAGACACGTCCATCAATCAGCTTAACAACAAAGGAGGCAGGGTGAGCGTGGGCATGCAGAAGATCTGAGCAGATGTGTTTTGAAAGAGCTCTCCATAAAAAGTATTAAAAGGGTGGTTTGAAAGCTCAAAAAATAGAATTTCATTGTCAAAAATTGATAAAGTCAGGACTAAACAACCAACAAAAAAATGAAGAAGCAACAGCTCAGCCAGGAACATTGAGTGAAAACCCAATGAGGAATGGCACAGGAGAGGCCTTGGGATCAGCTGAACCCAGCAGAGCTGGGAGATCAGCCCAAGATATGGCCAACATCCTGAATAAGATGGAAACTTTGTGCACTCGTTTTATGAGTGTTGAATCAGCAATAAGAGACATATCAGAAATTAAAGAAATCGTGGAAGATTTAATGGAATGAATTACTCAACTGGATGCTGAGCTGGACAAAATAAGAGAGGCTAAAGGCTCTAGAAGAAAAAGCACAGAGAAAAGGAATGATGGACAAAATCAATCATATGGAAAATTTTAGCAGACACAACAATGTAAGAATCATGGACTGAGAGAAGAAATTAAGGGGAAAGTCTCTGTGAGCTTCTTTGAAACATGGATCCCCCAAATGCTGGGATAAAACAAGTTAAATGCAAAGCTGCAAATTGAAAGGCCTCACTGGATCCTCAGACCCAGAAGAACTGGTGAACCACAACCAATCCTGGTAAGACTTTTAAGTTATCGGGAGCGGGATGTGATCTTGGGAGCAGCATATGAATATTCAAAAAAAAAATAACAATGGCCCAGTAGTGGTGGACAACAAAAAAAATAATATTTTTTCAGGACTAGTCAAACAAAGAAAAGAATTTGATAAGGTAAAGAGACAACTGCAATCCAAAAACTTAAAATATTCAATGTTTATGCAGCGATACTGAGAGTTGATGTCCCAGAAGGTAATCAACGAATTTTCAAGAATAAAGTGGAAGAGTTTTTATGAAAGTTGTGAAAGATTTGATCTGCCAGATAAGAAGATTAAAAAGACCATTTTGGAACGGGGCTAATTGAAGGATGTATTTTTTCTATTTTGTAGTACTGAGCTGTCTTCTTTTTGCTGCTAAAAGAAAAATTATTGTAATATACTCAGAGACCTCTAGAAAGTGGCAGGGTGCGGACCCCAATTTAAGGGGGAAAATGGTTCTGGGAAAGGAGTGGTTTTAAAAATGGCGCTAAAGGGAGGGGTGGTTCTTCAGATGATTCTGCAGGCTTTCTTCGTGGGCTTCCGGGTTCTATTGTTTATGTCACCTTCGGAGCTAGCATTTGACAGTGGAATGATCCTTTCTATTGAAAACACTGGAAAAAAAAATTTGGCATAGGCAGAACATTTATAAACTGGATAAAATCTTTATATCATAAACTACAGCTGGGTTTCTTAAAAGGGAAATGTTACAGTATTATTTAAATTTTTTTTATTTGTTATACAATATTTGATAAAACACTAATGTTTATTAGTCTTAATGGGTTAAACGAGAAATTAAAAGCGGACATAATCTTTTGCAGGAAACGCATCTTACCAAACTGGATCATGATAAATTAAAAAGAGGATGGGTAGGACAAATAATATTGTCTTTCTTTGGTTCAAGAAAAAAGAGGGGTTGTAATTCTAATTAATAAAAATACACCAGTATTAATAGCAGATGCATGGATTGACAAAGTCAGAAGGTATGTAAAGGCAAATCGTAAAATTTATGGAGAAGCATGGACATTTATGAATATTTATTCCCCAAATTATGAAGATGAAATCTTTATGAAGGATGGCTTTTAAAAACAAAAAAAAAGAAGACAAAATATATTGGTTGGAGGAGATTTGGACCCAATACTAGATAAATGTGTAAAAATAGTAGAGGACAAAAGTGACAAAAACCACAGTTTTTTATATGAAAGATTTAAATCTTTTTGCTCTATGGAGGCAATTAAATCCCACTGAGAGAGACTACTACTTTTACTCAAGGGTGCATGATTCACATACAAGGATTGATTTCTTTTAATGTCTGCCCAGTTTAAAAAAAATTCTAGTGGTTTTAAAAAACCGAATATGTACTGAGGCTTCTATCAGATCACACACCACTAACATTAACTATTGCAATAACGGAAAAGCAAGAAAATATATACAGATGGCATTTCAATACTGCCCTACTTATAAGAACAGACTTTTGTGAGTTTATAAAAATAAATATTTTGCAAAACAAATCAGCCATCTACTAATAATAGTTCTTTGATGTGGGACACACTCAAAGCATATTTGAGGGAACAAATTAGAAAAAATATCAAAGAACAAGACTAAAAGAAGAATATAGACTAGTGGAGAATTTTAAAAAATCTAAGATCTAATACAATATAAGCATATAGTACAGAAAAAAGGTATATTAACAACTAAACAACATTGAGTTAGGTGAATGGGCACAGTCTTGGCAAATTAGAGGAGTCATCAAGAATGATGAGCACTACAAAAACAGAGACAGACACTAGCATATAAACAAAAGGAAATCAATGTCAATATTAATTAAAATTATACAAATCAGAATTACTAGGAGATGAAAATGAAATGGAAGAATTTTTGTCCAATGTTTTGAACTTGCAAAACTAGAATAGAGAGAAAAGATAGAACTAGACACTCCCTTTACAAGAGAAGAAATTGAAAAGGCCATGGGTAGCCTACAGGCTAATAAATCACAGTGGAAGGATGGATTCCCACCTGAGTTTTACAGACAATTCAAAGAATTATTAAATCCTCTGTTAATGGATATTCTGGACCAAGTTGTAGAAAATCAGACCCTGCCGGGTCACAGTGTGACCAAAAAAAGGGACCCATTTAAAAACTTCATTATGTAGATCAATCTCTGTTAAATGCTGATTATAAGATGCTAGCAAAAGCGTTGGCTAATAGATTAGGACAATATCTACCAAAATATATACATACAGAGCAGGTAGGATTTGTTAAAGGAAGACATTCCTCAACTAGTCTAGGAAGTTAATTTCATATAATACACATGGCAAAATTTGAACTGAATCCAACTATTGCAATCTCCCTGGATGTGGAAAAAGCATTTGACAGTGGAATGATCCTTTCTATTGAAAACACTGGAAAAAAAAATTTGGCATAGGCAACTGGATAAAATCTTTATATCATAAACTACAGCTGAAATTATAACAAATAATCATATGTCAGTGTTGTTCTCCCTGTCCCCAGCACTTTTTATTTTAGTATTTGAATCACTGGCGGAGATAATAAGAAGGGATCCGGATATAAATGGCTTCAAAGTTGGAAAAGAACACAAAATTAGTCAATTTGCTTATGTGCTGCTATACTTATCAGACCTGGCTAAATCTTTGGAAAAATTACAAGGAACACTAGAATAGAAGAATATCTGGTTACAAAATAAATATGTACAAAAGTGAAATCATGCCATTGACACATTTTTGAATATGGAAGATATCAAAAAGGAAGTAAATTTAAATGGAAGACGAATGGAATAAAATATCTTGGAATAGCAATTGACAACAATTTACAAAATCTGTATAAAACAAATTATGTTCCTCATTTGAGGAAGTTAGAAGAAGACCTGCAGAAATGGAGAGACTTGCAGATTTCTCTAATAAAAGTAATGCTAACACTTCAGTATCTTTTTCAATCGCTGCCTATTCTGTTACCTAAACATTTCTTTAAATTATTAAACAATCATATTAGACAGTTCCTATGGAATAATAAGGTACCAAGAATAGCACTGGAAAAACTGACATGTATACTTCCAGATTTAAAAATATACTACTTAGCTGCACAGCCTAGATTTCTTGCAGCCCTCTCTGTGGAAGGAACCCCCACCCCACCAATCCTTGGATTTAGATGGGAATGCACTCAATGGGGGAAGGGGAAGCAAAGGATTTTATCTATAAATGAAGTGTCAAATCTCTAGAAAAAAATACAGATAATCCCATACCAATACATATAATAAAACATGGCAAGAAATTAATAAATGCATAGGAAAAAAGAAGGGATATCAATAAAAGCACCATTGTTGTAAGGTAAAACATCATGAGATGGGAATGTGTAGGGAGTTACCCTGTACAGGGCAGTAACAAGAAGGGGAGGTGTCCTTGTACTCCTGTTAGGTAAAACATCATGAGATGGGAATGTACAGGGCTGTAACAAGATGTAAATGCATCCTTGTACTTACAAGATAAGAGAGACATTGATGGATTGAGAGGCAGGAAGCTAGCAGGGAAAGGATAGCAACAGTTTTAGTCATTGGACAAGTAATGATATGATGATGTTCTAAGCACATATCCAAGGGTATAAAAAATCACCATTTTGCTGATAACGGCAGAATGCATTCTCCGACTAACCTGGTTGGTCGCAAGTGTTACAATCCGGTAATAAAGAACAAAGAACCCTGATTTCGACTCAGCCTGGTGTTTGTCTCACTCATTCATGAACAAAGCAGACCTAACATTGTGTAAAAATATTCTACAGGCAATAAAATATTAAATTCATGGTACGGCAAAGACATAATAAAGACTGCTATATGGAAGGAACTCTTATGTCCTTCGAACAACTAAAAAAAAACAAATACAGAATGGCCAATGGGACCACCTTTTGTTTTCTCCAGCTTGGATCGATCCTAAGAGAAAGATGTGGAAAAACGTTGATCCCACCTGAAATTAGTGAAATGGAATGAACGTTCTGGATGGGGAATACACCCACATTTATAACAAAAATACTATACTCTCCAGAGCAAAAGTGGAAAACCAGGGTGACAGAGGTCAAGGGAAAGATGGGAGCCAGTCTTGGGTGTGGTGATTTCAGAAAGAAGCTGGTCAGATTGGTGAAATTACATCAATTATAAATGCAAGATATGGATTGGTTCAATATGATTTTTTTTACATCAATTATATCTTGCCACACAGAAGTTGCATAGATCAAAAGCAGAAATATCAGAGATTTGAGACTAAGACAGGAACTTTTTTTGCATGCTATGTGGCCATGTGTGAAGGTGAGGCCATTTTGGCAAGACATCACAGAAAAATTAACCAGGATAACAGGAGTGGCCTTCACTGGTGACCCAGGAGCTATATCTATTAGATAATTTCGTGGAAATAAGCAACAAATTGAATAAATATCAAATCTCATTTATAAAAATAGTACTGGTGGTAGCAAAAAAAAAGTATCGCGATCACTTGGAAGTCCGACTCCCCTCTACTTATAGTGCGATGGACTACGGAAATGAACACCTGTATACATAATGAAAAAATAATAATTTAAAGAATAAATACGACACTTTTGTAAAGATCTGGCAGCCATATCTGGACCACATATGGGCCCAAATACAGTAATTTAAAAAAACTATAAATGTTACTATTGTACATATCCAAACGTGATTTCCCCAATTGAACATGGCCTGTTTCCGCTCCGTAAATGGTTATATGGTTACTCTATATATTTAAAAGTTACGTAAGCTCTGACAATGTGTGGATTTGTATGTGTGGAAGGTGGGGTGGGGGTGTTGGTGGGAGAGGAGAGAGAGGGACTGTTTTTGATGTTTGAAAGAAAAAGTTTAATATATTGTGATATTGACAATTTTATTATGTATATTTTTAGAAAAAAATCAAAAAAAACCCCAGGTAGCCATCTTGATCAAGCCCCTCCTGCTTTTCTGCTTTCTCTCTACTCTTGCCTTCATGTCTGGGTGCAGCAGGTGCAATCTTGACTTTGGCCTGCACCCCATCAGCATCTCTGCTGGAGAATGTGCAATTGTAGTCTGCGGTGTAAGGCAATATTTAAACAAGAAACGTGAAAGCCTGATGCTAAGAGAGTTCCATGTTATTCTCTTCAGGACTTCCTTCACTGTTTGAACAGCCTGTTCAGCCAAACCATTTGAATCTGGGTGGAAAGGAGCTGTCTGAATGTGATGAATGCCACTCTGTGTGAACTCGTGGAACAGCTCACTGGTAAATGTTGGGCCATTGTCAGTGACCAGAGTGTCAGGCAACCCCTGGACTGCAAACACTTGCATGAGTTTGTTTATGGTTGAATGGGCTGTAATCTTGCTCATAATGTGAGCTTCTATCCATTTGGAATGCGCATCTACAATTATTAGAAACATCTACCCCATAAAAGGGCCAGCAATGTCCAAATGTAGCCTAGACCAGGGGCAGTCTGGCCACTCCCATGGGTGCAAAGGAGCTGCTGGTGACATTTTCTGATTGATCTGACATTGTGTGCATGATTTCGCCTTGTTCTCCACATCGTGATCCATTCTTGGTCACCAGACATAGAATCTTGCAAGGCTTTTCATTCGAGACACCCCTGGATGAGTCTCGAACTTCCTGCATAATCTTCAAACAACTGGGGGAGGCACGATGACCCTCGCACCCTCCCCATCCCACCTCCAAAGAAAATGCAGCCAATTTGCAGACTCAATACTTTGGCATAAGGCTTCAGTTCCTCCTTCCATGATATTGGGCTGCCCTTGTAAAAGGACAAGTCTTGACTTGGGACAGAACTGGTCCCTTTCTGTCCACTGCTTTATCTGAGTCACCTTTACAGGTGTGTCTGACAGCCTTTCTAATGAAGACACCATCTCTGGAGGCACATGTGTAGTATCCAGTATGTCAGGTAAAGGTAGATGGTTCAATGCATTGGCATTTTCATTATCCCCACCTGCTCTGAACACAATATTGTACTGGTAGGCTGACAATGTGAGAGCCTAACTCTGTATCCTAGCTGAGGCTATTGTGGGACACATCTGATCTCACTGAACAGGCTCATCAGTGGTTTATGATCCATATAAATAGTGAATGTACATCCATAGAGGTACTGATGAAAACATTTGACCACAAAAAACAATGGTAAATCTTTGTCTAGCTGTGAATATCCCTTCTCAGCAACCATTAGGTTACGTGAAGCAAAATCAATAGGCTTCTTTGAACAGTCCTCCATTACATGTGAGAGAACTGCCGCTACACCATAGGGTGAGTATCACATGAAAGGGTGATCTCCTTATCTGGGTCATGGTGAACCAGCAGCTTTGCTGAATGGAGGAGTTCTTTCACATCCTTGAATGCTTCCTCCTGCACTTCACACCACTGCCTCTTGGTGCTATCGTGCAACAGCTTGTACAGAGGTCAAGAAGAAACTTACCATAATAATTCACCATGTCCAAAAATCATCCAAGTTCCTTGACACCCTTTAGGTTTGGGGCCTCCTTGATAGCTCTCACTTTGTCCTCCACTGGGCAGAGTGCATCAGCTGTAAGCTTGTGTCCCAGGTAGGTCACACTCAATGCCAGGAACGCACATTTGCCATGTTTAAATCTCAGCCCTGCATCTGACAGTCTCTTCAACATCTGTTCCAAGTTAAAAAGATACTCCACCTTAGAGGCTCCAATGATCAAAATATCATCCAACTATACCACTACATGCAGAATCCCCTGCAGCAAGGTGTGAATTGTCCTTTGGAAAATGTCAAGGCTGAACGCCATTCCAAATACCAGGAGATTATATTTAAATAATCTCTCATGTGTGTTAATTGTGACGAACTTATTTGAATCCTTGTCAAGCAATAACTGTTGGTAAGGATGGCTCGTATCCAGCTTTATGAATAGTTTACCCCCTGACGGGGTCACAAACAAGTCATCCATGACAATGGATACTCGTAGCAATGGGTTTTCCTCCAGCTTAGAGACCTGATTCACCATAAACTTATAGTCCCCACGTATCGTCACCATTTTGTCTGCCTTCAAAACTGGAACAATGGGAATAACCCACCTTGAAAACTGGATGGCTTCAATGATGCCCAACTACTGTAAACATTTTTTCAGCTCCTCTTCAACCTTGTCTTTCATGGCAAAGGACACCCTCCTGGGCTTAAAAACATTGAGTTTCACTGTTACGCCCTTCAAAGTGCCCATCTCATCCCTGAAAGTGTCACTGTACTGCTGCAGAGTGTCCTTCACCGGGTGTGCACACTTAATTTCATGCCAATCGAGCAGGATTTCGCAAAGCCATTTGTGGCCCAAAAGACTGGGCCCACTACCCTTGGGTATCACCAGCCTGGCTTAAGCCTTCTGACCCTCGGCTGAAATATTCACATATCCTTAAATGAGGTATGGGCTGCCCCGTATAGGTCCTGAGTTTGAGCTTTGACAGTCTGATAAGAGGCAGGTTTGGCCCCCATGTTCTCCTGTAGGTATCCTCACTGATGACCAATGTTGTGGCCCCTGAATCAATCTCAAACTTATATTCTTTCCTCTGACAATGTCTGTGGCAAAATATAGTTCAGGTGGTTCCTCATCTGTTTCCACTCCAAACATATTGTAAGCACACGTTGCCTCTTCATCTGCTTCTTCTTGGTAGTGTGTAGCTGCCAGAGCCCATTGAGCTTTCCTCTGTCCAGCTTTCACCATATCCTTTGAACTTCTGCAATTCTTAGCTTTTTGGCCACAACCATAGCAGACAGTGTCTTTGAATTTGCACTCATTTGCATAGTGTGTCCCTCCACACCGAAAACATTCCACCTGCTTTGCCTGTACACTAGTCTTCCTCCTGACTTGGTACATTGCCTCTGACATCTTTCCCCCACCCCATGTCCTTTCTGGATATCCTTGGCATTATTAGCAGCCATATCCATGTCTTGGGCAATTTCCAGGGCTTTCTTGAAAGTCAGTGGTAGGATTTTCTCCAACAAACAGTGTTATTAATGCTGCATACCAATCTATCATGGAGCACATCATCTAATACCGTCTCAAAATTGCAATGCTCCAATAGCTGCCAAAGCTTGGCTTCCTGTAAAGGCTGTGAAACTTGTACCATTAGACCATCACAAAAGGTTTTGGATTGTGGTGGTTCCCTATGACCTTGACCAGTTGGTCAAATGAAATTTCCCCTGGTTTCCATGGTGTTCCTTATCAATTTAAGTCCTTAGCCCACACATACTCAGGAGAATAGAGCACTTGTTGGCCTTCTCCATAATTCCATTAGCACAGAAAAAGAGTCCCAACCTTTCTTCATGCTCCAGCCAAACCTAATTTCCTTCCACAAATTCACCAATGATCCCAAACATAGCCATCTGAACACACAGCTCTAGTTCAAGACAGGGTAACACTTCCACAAAACTAATTCACCTCATTATGTACATTATACAGTGCCCTCCATTATGTTTGGGACAAAGACACTTTTTTCCTTTATTTGCCCGTGCTCCACAGATTTAACTTTGTAATTGAACAATTTCTCACGTAATTAATGTGCATATTCCAGATTTTATTCAAGGTTATTTATATACATTTCTTATAGCACATTTTATACATCTTCCCTCCAATTCATGTTTAGGACAAATGGCTTCACAGGTGTTTGAGAGTACTCCGATATGTTTAATTGCTTCATTGATGTAGGTACAAGAGAGATAGGTTTGCTTCTAATCTTTTGATCAACTTTGGAGTCTGTAATTGCCATTTTCTAACATGAGGACCAGAGTTGTGCTAATGAAGGTCAAATAAGCCATTAGGAGGCTGAAAAACAAGAATAAAACAGTAAGAGATGTCACTCAAACCTTTGGACTGATTCTGCTATTATTTTTGCACATTCCAATGCTTCCACATCATCCTTGTTGAAAAATAAGAGTTCAGTTGGTTGAATAATGAAGCACCAGGCAGGAAGGACATGCCAGTTCTCAAACCTTGAGAAAATAATGTTGGTTGGAATACTGAGGGAGGTAAAATTGAAAATTATTGGGCTCTTGTCTATCTGGGCTTTGGGATTTGTGTATGAAGACCAAAGCCTTGTACATCTTGCATGCTGATTGGCAGTAAAGGATAATTAACCTCAATAACAACAGGCTTAACCCTCATGATGGGGCAGCTTTTATAGCTAATGGTCCAGAACAAAATTATTTTTTGATAAGTATGGGCTAATAAATTTAAATTGACATTGATTAACAGTGAAAGTTCAGTTTCAGTAACTAAAATGTTTAAAGTACTCAGGGGGTTTTATTTATGTCTTATTATTGGCAGTTTGTTTTTAATCTTTTGTAAGTCATTTGATAAAATGTACAATGTTATAGACCTTTCAACAAAATTGCAATCCACGAGATAAAAGGAGAGTGCTCGCAAAGATACAATAGTGTCAAGTAACTTGAAAGCAGAGAATTACTATGAATAGTTGGAAGTTTTTGGACTGCAAGTATTGCTCCAGCAGTTATATCAGTTACCACAGGTCTTTTCAATATTTGTGTTCTATGCTTGCATCATACAAAATCATTTCACCTTTAATCCTGACATGCATATCTGTGGAGTTTGTACATCCTTCCTGTGAATGTATGGTTTCCCCCACAATTCATAAACAAGCTGGTAGTTAATTATCTGAATTTAATTAAGTGGCAACGTGGAGTTGGTGGCCATGTGTGATGCAGAGCTCAAGGGCAGGAAAAAGAGGAGAATGGGCTCATGGGATTGCTCTATTGGGAGCTCTGATGGATCCTATGAGCTAAATAAACCCTTTTTGTGTCCTAATAAGTAAACATTTGGCCAAGGAATCTGAGCAAAGATACAAAGCTGTTGCAACAAGTTTTGTGATCTGCATTATTTTGGATCAACAGATGGTGGAAACAGATTTGATATTTGAAAGTGCATTGGATTAATTCTTGGAGGAAAGATTGCTATGCTCTTGTGGAGCAGGAATAATTGTATAACAAAAAAAACTCGTGGAAATGCAGTAGATTGGTCTTCTATATTCATTTTAGGCTTCAAATATCGTGTGAATGGATTTGAATGAATGGGAATGGTTAAGATTCTCTGTGAATGCACTGCGCTCTGTAAGTCTAACATCAGCTGCTCTCTTTAATTCCAGGTTTCCCATCAGAAGACTTCCCAGGTAAGAGCTCTCGATACAATGGGTGAAAGTGATTGGCCATCTCAGACTGTCCAGACGGCAATTAAAAGGCTTAACAACTTGTACGTATAATTAGAATCATTGTCCAGATCCTTGTCCCAGTCGTTTTCCCTGACATTTTTTTGCCACATGTTAGATTTTTCTTCTTAAATGACCAGGTATATAAAAAAGGAAATTAAAGTTAAGAAAATATTAGTTGTAAAATATGGAATATGCAACATAGCTAAGAAATGGGTAAGGTTGGGAATGAATGTGTCTAACGTTACAGATATCTCCAACATTAGACAAATACAGTCCATGAATATGGTATCTTTTCAAATTTATCCAGATAATTTTATTAGTTTGGATACGAGAATCAGACACGGCTGGGACAAGTTGCCATTGAGGCCTTTCACTTGAACTGTTATCTTTGTCCATTGCTGTTAGATGTGCACTTTTAAGATTTTGACTTAGAGATGAAGGAATGCTGATCCACATTTAGGTTGGACTGTGCATTGTTCACCCTATCATTGAAGCTTTCCAGTTTGAATGGTCTTTAGTCTAAGAAGTAGGGATTTGCAGCTTCAGATGCACAAATTGGAAGTAGCAAGGCTAGTTGATGTAACCTAGCTTTTTTTTCCAAACAATGACCCTAGAATTAATTTTATATGGTGCCTGAGTACAACTCTGGCAAAATCAAATTCTTCATATTATGTGGAACAAATCAACCTACTTGACTGTACCACCTTCAATGTTCATTCCTATTCACTGTGAATGAACACATTGCTCTGCAGTCATTCACCAAAGCTTTTCATAATGACCTGCCTAACCCATGACTTCCATAAGCTAGAAAAAAAGAGTAACTGAGTCCCATTCTGATTTGGAAATATTTCCTTTCCTCATCTATTGCTGAGTCAGTCCTGGAAATCTCCACCCATCAGGACAATGCCAGTGTTTTCATGGTGTGAACTGTAGGAGTTTACCAGTACCATCCCAGGCATACAGGGATTGTCATTAAATGTGTACCTTGTCAACGAAGCCTGTTTGTTATGAATAAATGAAAAGAAAACATGAAACCCATACAAATTATTGACTCATGAACTTTTAGGTGTGTCTAGTTTTGAATGTCATAGGAAGTGCAGAAGTGACTCCCTGAGATGATCCCAGAGTTCAGATGTTTTGTTTACAAAGTGAAACCAAAGAAATTAGAGTTTTATAGGGAAATATTTTTATAAAAATATGACACAAATCCTCGTACTTGAAGACTTTGATAAGATTAAAGAAACCACTACTATTTCAAGCATTTATACAATTTGTCTGCAATAGTAATATTTTATTCTCAGAAAATAAAGCCATATAGGATCTTGTGTTGTCTGCCAATCTTCTTGCTTTAGCTCTTTGAAGATGAACTGAATTTGTAGTAGAATCAAAGTATTGTAAAAGCTATGAAAGTTTATAGGAATATAAAAGAACATAGGGTCAGCAGGAGGCCATTTTCCCACCTGACCCTGGTCCATTTATTTGAACTGCAGTCAAAAAAACCTTTTTTTAAAAAAATCTTGCTTCTCAGCTCTTAAGATTCTTGCCTAGGAAAAAAAAATCAATTAAACATGGTCTTAAAGATGCCTGTTAACTCCCACCATCCACAGCCTTTTGGGGAAGAAAATTCCAGATTTCTCTCTATCATTTGTATGACTTTGTTAATGAGTGATATTAAGGCTATGTCACCTTGTACTGGATTCCTTCACCTGTATAATGGTTTTTGTCCATCTTACTCAATTCCTTAAAATTTTAAAACCCTTCAGTTTAATCATCCATAATCTTCTCTACTCAAGGTAACAAAAATTTATGCAACCTGGTGGCAATATACCTCTTTCTGTAGTACAGTATTTTTAAGGTATAATACCCAAGATTGCATGCAATCCTCCAAAAAGGCATTTAACTGGAATTGTGTACAACTTGGGCTTAAATCCTTCTTTGGCTTTTTGAAGCTATAAGATTAACATTCCATTTGCTTTTAGATTTTCTTTTGCATTGGTGCACATGACCCCTGAAATTTCTTTGCCCCTCCTTGGTCCCTGATCCTGCTTTCTTGCTACTTAAGCAATATTTCAAATTATTTATTCCCAGATCCAAGGTTAATAGCCTGAAAGTTCCACTTATTTAATTTTACCCCATAGTTTTTCCCACTTATTTTGTATCTATCTCTTTATAACTTTTATTTCCTTCTATACTATTTAACTGATCTGCAGAACTTGTATCCACAGCCATCTAGTCTTTCATTAAATTTATTAATTAATATAAATGTTTAAAAGCTTGTGGCCATGGAACTGAGCCCCGTGACAACACGACATTTTCTTCCATTCGACATTGCTCAAACCAAGGTCTTAATTCTAAGGATCTTTGGGAAATGATGATGCAGACATTTGTGAGTTTCTTTCCTATCTTGAATCCTGGAGATTTTTATTGCTTGCACTGAATTTATAGGTAGATATTCAGTGGATAATTAAGTTGACCAAGCATGACGTTGGAATTGCCGCTTTTAAACAAAGAGATCCTGGAGCATTCTTCTGCTGGCAAGCCTGCTCTGGCTGAGTCCTAGTGTTACACAGGGTAGCCAACTTGTTCTGTCCTGTGAACTATCTTGATCATTTGAGGTGCACTCTTGGGCTCACCCATCATCAGAACTGTTGTTTAAATGGATTTTTGTGAAGGTCCCAAACATCAAAGACTGCTATTAAAACATTAAATATCTAAACCATTAGAACACAAAACAAATGTAATCCAATTAAATTGAATAAAAAGAACATTATCTTCTTCCTCTTATTCTTTCTGCAACCATTTTGTCCAAATGAAATCTGGGCCGTTTTCAGCTTGGCACTGACTCTAGGCAAATTCCCCATCCTGAGTGGTGAAAGATCTATGGATACACTGTTGAGAAATCTATAGAATTAGTACAGATTTTCTGTTGAGCAGTTGTGCTCAGAAGTGCAGAGCTTTTCAATAGTTGAAGAGCAAAATTTGAAGGATCCTGCCAACTTTTAAGTGAAAGTTCAAAGTTTTTAGTCAGCCATTTCCTATTTGTTCATTACATTGTCACTTCTGACAGTTTTTAAAAAGCCCCCATTCCATTTCTGTTTTGGTATAATTCTGCAGTCTCTTTAAATTTCTGTTCATCTCTCCAGTAGTGGATACAAAAAGATGTGGCAGGGTCTGCAGGGTGTTGTAGGGTAAAATGGTTGGGATTGAAAGAAGTAGGATAGTTGCACAAAATGGTGGATGTGATGTATTTAGATTTTCATAAGGTTTTTGATAAGGTGTCATGCAAAAGGTTTCTACTCAGGAATTGGTCTCGTGGAATGAGTAAGTTTATTTGCTATGAGTGAGGATTAGTAATGGACAGAAAATAAGTAGCAATAAATGGATTTTTTTAAAAGTTAGGATTAACTGGTAAGGGTGCTGCAATAGTCCATGATTAAGGCTCAGCTTTTCATAATTTTTTTTGTTGATTCGAACAAGGGAATATTGTAATACATTCAAGTTTTTGATGGTACAGAATAAAGAAAATTGATAATTTGGTCAGTTAGAACCTTGCTTTAAACCAAGGGAAGCAGACAGGTTAAGTGAACGGCAAGAATATGAATGAGTATAATGCAATAGGAAGAATGGAGAAGCAAAATAATTTTAAAGGTGAGAAATAAATGCTACTTTGAGCAGATTTTTTTTCTATGTACCAACAATCTCAATTAACCAACTGATGCAATTAGGAATTGGGAAAGTAAATGATGTATTAGCTTTCATTGGAGAGTCATTGCAGTATAAGAAAAGCATATCTTTTTGTTGTTGCATTGGGCTTTGGTAGGCTCATAGCTGGATCACTAGTGGTCTCTGTACCCAAAAAAATTCATTGTGCCTTCAACAAGTTAGAAAAGAGATAGAATAAAATAGCTCTGTGTTTTAAAAGATACAAAATCTTGGACGACTTCACTTGGTACATGTTGAAATGCTGTTTTGCATAATTGAAATAAAGAAAGTTTTCTTCACCTAGGTTGTTGAGTCCTAGTGTTACACAGGGTAGCCAACTTGTTCTGCCCTGTGAACTATCTTGATCATGTGAGGTGCACTCTTGGGCTCACCCATCATGAGAACTGTTGTTTAAATGGATTTTTGTGAAGGTCACAAACGTCAAAGACTGCTATTAAAACATTAAATATCTAAACCATTAGAACACAAAACAAATGTAATCCAATTAAATTGAATAAAAAGAACATTATCTTCTTCCTCTTATTCTTTCTGCAACCATAAGTGAGATTGCTACACTCCAGGTGATGTATAATTGTGTATATTCAAGGCTGACGTCAGTAGATTTTTGAATATGGACATTCCTGTAAATTGGACAGGAGATTGTCCAATTGTAATATTATTAAACGGGGGAGAAGGTGCAAATATATTAATTGCCCATGGTTACATTTATTTCTTATGTTCTTCTTTATATTTTGATCTGAATCTCAAAATGGCAGTTGGTACGCTTCGCTATTTTCTGATTTCATAGAAATTTCCTAATTATTTCCATCTTATTGCTTTAATGGCAAAGCATAATGTGCATCTTTGCCTCTGGGAAAAAATCCCATTTTTTATTAATCTACTAATCATCCTATTTTACATTCTCTTGTAGTTCACCTTACCAAAATTTAAAACCTCATTTGTAACCTTCTCTCACCTTTCAAATCTAATATTGTCATATTCTGTTTGCAAAGTTTTCATTTGTCAAATTATTAACTAATTCTGGCTGTTTAATCATCATTAAAGCCTGTGTTTTTTCTTGCCACTCTAACATGGAGTTGTAAAAAAAACTGGTTCTAATGCTCCCTAGAAATTAATTGCTTTCGTTCTTTGAATAGGTGTGTGGTTTCTCCCAGTCTATGAAAATTAAAACTTTCCAATGTAGCCAATGTTTTTGTTTTCATGCTTCCTTGATCTTAGCATTTGTGCATTCCTGCCATAAATCACTGTCAGGTCTGTAAATACCACTCACCAGATTTATGTAGAGGTATAATACTTGTCCATCCTGCTTCTCCCACTCCACCGTGGGATGTAAAAAAAATCTTTCTTGATGAGGCAAAGATTCACCTGCATCTTTTTCAACCTGGTAAACTGCATTCAGTGCTTACAATTAAAGCCCCCTCTACAGTGGTGAAACCAAGCATAGACTTAGTGACCGTTTTGCGATAGCCATCTTGATTGTGTCATTTTAACTTTGCTTCTCAATCCCAAGCCTTTTCCAATGTCATGGAAAAGACAAAACACAATGATATGAACACTTGAATTTTCCAATTTCAAGTGACCTGTGCATCTGGAGTTCTCTCATGCACACCATCCTAGTTCTATTCTCTCTTTGTTCACCTCCCTCATCCACACCCATCCTCCCACTTGGTTCCATCTGCTCAATATCCCCCCTCCACATCTGGATCTAACTCTCACCTACCAGCTTCTATTTATTTTCTCTTATCTTCTCCCCCCCCCCCACCTTTGTTACATGCTTGCAATCTCTCCTCTTCCTTCTCGGTCCTAATGCTAGGTCTCGACGGAATCTGCTTGACCCGCTGAGTCCTTCCAGCATTTCTCCTTTTGTTTCAAGTTCCAGCATCAGCAGTTTCTTTTATCTTCACCCCAAATAAAAACCCTTGGTATCCACCTGTGGGGATTGGTAGATGCCTTTTTTTTTCCCCCAGTTGCTTGAGACTGCTTGTTGCGTGGATTGGCGAACTGACCGCTGTTTGGTGGGGTGGGGGGGAGGAGCAATAATTTTAAACTTTCGTATTTTTTTTACCTATTTATTTTCTGCTTTTTTTCCCCCAGTTGCTTGAATTCTGGATGATGGGGATTTTACTGTATATGCTCTATGTTGAGAGGACAAAAGGCTTTGGTTTCTTAGAGAAGATTGGAGTTGATGGAATCTGAAGTTAAACACATTGTTCTGGAAGAGCTCATCAGATCAAACAGCATTAGTGGGAGAAAAAAAATGATTGGACAAGTCTCAATAAAGGACTTCAGCTTGAAAAGTCGGCCATTTTTCTCCCACTGATGCCGCTTGACCTGCTGAGTTCTTCCAGCAGATTGTGTTCAACCACTGGTTTCAACTCTTGCTGCCTGTGCTCTGCACACAGATTCCATGCCTCTTCCTGGCATCTGTCTCAGTTTCATGCAGAGATAGGAAAGGGCTGTCAGTGTTGGTTCACATTTGAGTGATTTTCCTGACAGAGGAAGAATGTACAAGATGTAATAAAGGGAGCAGATTATGTAAAGGCTGAATAGATGCTAGGTATGCTATGTATCTGTACCAAATTGGATCTTCAGAATATGAACTGTTCTTTATTACAGGCAAGGAAGCATACTGAACAAGGAGCTGTCACCTGATAAAAAGCATGACAAAAAGAATTCTGAAAAATCTCCCCTATACGAGTTTGACCCAACAGGTAAGATATTTATGGGATCATTGTGCTATTTTCAGTTCCCACCCTTCCAATCATTGGTCACAAACTTGTGTGATGGAAAATTGTATAGATCACAGTCTTGCATCATTGAACTTTCTTATTTTCTATCTTTTAAAAGTCATAGTTTTTTTTTTGGACTCTGGAGCAGTGTCTTGGTGTTCGTGGTGTAAATTCTGGTTAGTTAGCTTGCAGATCTTCCTGCATGGATTATTCTTGCAATGATTGGTGCTCCACTGCTGGAGAGAACTATGCTGAGCTATAGTGAAATGTGAGGGTATCCATTAGCCTATCTTGGGTTTTGCCTATATCTACAAGTTGAAATAAAATTTGGTGTTTCGTTACAGAAGCAACCATGTCCCATCTGACTTCTACAAAGTGAGATTCTGTTTCTGGGCCTCTGGATGTGGACAACATCTGGTGTTCCAAGGGTCAATGATAAAATGTGAAGGTTCATCATGCATGGAATTGTTCACAGTTTCAATTATTCTCGACTGATGTGGCAAAATAATCTTGCCCAAAACTGGGACATTTAATCAACACATATCTAACAAGGAAGGGTTAGGAAGTGGCCATCTGAGGACAGGGGTTGGGAGTGGGGATTTTGGCCCGTTCGCAAACTTCTTGTATCCTATCCCCATACCTGTTGATTAATTCTGATGACAATAAACTATGTCCTTTCTGTAGCTATCCAACAGTTTGATGCAGTTCACTATTGTACACAGTGGAGATAGGATTCCGAACCAAGTTGGAATTAAGCATAACTTGGTCCTTGGCAGATGGGCTGGCAATGAAATCATTGAATAAAAGATCCTGAAAGACAGAATAACGTTGGTAGCTCCTTCTCTATATCATTTAGAATGGAATAAGTGATCACGTTTGGTCAGTAAACCTTTCCATCTTGGTTCAGGTTGTATTTCTCATACTCTTGTCCCAGAAAATATCAACTTTTTGATATTAACCTCCACAGTTTGAACTGTGGGATATTTGAAATAAATGATAAAGTCATAATTTTTCCAAATGGAACTTGAATTGTTGGGATGGTGATGGAGTTTTCCAATGGGCAAGAGCTATGTGGAGGAATGAGTTCCCACTGCCTTTGTTGATCTGTTTGTCTTTCTGCATGGTTCTGTGGGTGCTTGCAGTTGAGTGCTTCTGCTTTATGCAGTCATGGCATTCTTGTGGCTTCCCAAATCTGCATTTCAATGTTAGCTTATCCAGTGAAGCCAGCCGGCCCATCTGATGTGACAAAATTGTACTGGTGTACTGGACGGCATGGGGGGGGGCGGGGTGGGGGGGGGTCTCCTGTGCTGCATCAGAGTGTTTTAATTCTGCTACCAACTTTTTGTTAATACAATTCTTTCCATTTCTTAACCTACGTTGAACATTAACCCAATTTATGTTGCAACCCCTTGTGTATATACTGTTTGTCTGTACAAAAAAGTTTGTAGCTTCTTGTTGATGTGTGTGTATATTTGTATAACATTATCTGTGAGAAAAGCTGTGAATCTACATGTTCCCATACACCTTCCCATCCCCCCTGCCCTTTCTCCTCTTTTTTTTTCTGCTGTCATGCAGAGAGCTCGTCCAAACAAAAGAAGCCCAGATTCAATTGTGATGACCATAAACGCGAGTCCTATGGTAAGCTGTGTGGCAGTCTGAGCTTTGTTGGCTCTTAACTTGCTTGGTGCCGCTGACCGATTATTTGTGCTTTTGTGGGAAGCTGCTTTGCCATCTGATGGTGGGTTGGGATGGTGGATGTGTTTCAACTGTTCAAGTCTCCTCCCTGCCAGTGCCCACAGAACCTCAGTCCTTTGTTCCCAGGTGATTTACAATATTTACAACATTTGGGACATTGAATTTAAACTCTAAATCTATGAATAATGTCAGGTCACTGTATCCTGAGGGAAAACCAACTTGTTTGTACTTGGTGCCGTAACTTGTGCAAGTCTTGGATGTGTTGGGATAGCACATGGAAGTGGTGTTCTTGTGATCATTTGAGCTATGATAATCATTGGTAACACAGCAGGCTTTATAGGCTGTAAGACCTAATCCTGCTCTTATTTATTTTGTGCTCTTGTAATTTCTGCCATTTCATGGGCATCATCCATTCTCTGTTTAAACCTGCTTCTATCTCGCTGTGACTTATACTTGTGGTATATTGTAGCAGTGTCTTTCTACTTGCACTGTTAGAATATTCCTAAGCTGCCTCTACATCAGCCATTCTCAACCTCTTTTTTGTCCATGGCCCCCTTGCGACTGCTCAAAGTTTATGGGCCCCCTTCTCTGTAAAGTAGATGTTTTGTTTTTTTCCGTACTTCTCTCCTACCGACTACATAAAACAATAAAAAGTTATGAGAGGTGAAAAGAAAACAAGCCTTTTACTTGAATGTGCTGTGCCCCCCCCCTCCCAGGGGGCCATAGGACATCCATTGAGAATGGCAATTCTATACCACATCTCTCCTTGAACCACTTGGTCACACTTTTCCAAACATAAATCCAGCCATGCTTCTTGCATCTTTGTGAATAAAAGTTCATTTATTGTCACATTCATAGAGGTACAGTAAGAAAGTAGTGTTGTCAGTCCATATGTTTTGTTGCAGTAAGAATACAGTGCAGAGTCACAGAGAGTGAAGGCAACATTATTTTACTGATAAAATACTGGTAACAGAGGAAAAGAAACAGTTCTTGAATCTGATGGTGTTATCTCACCATCAGGGAGCTGTGACCAGCCTCTTGATGGTGGATGTCAGAGCAGCCAGGTAATAGTCATTAGGCTTGTTGTTATGTGAATATTTAGCCTGCAAAAGATTTTGGACTACTTTGTTATAATTGAAGGTCTGGGTATGTTCTTCTTATGGAAGAAGGGAGAAGTGAATGTGGCCAGGGTGGTGCGAGCCTTTTAATATGTTGGCTTTTCTTCAGAGGCGGCGGAAAGTACAGATGGAGTACTTAAGAGGGGAGGGGCATTTTGTGCGATGTTTCTGAGCTGCCTTCACATCTCTGCAATTTTTTTTTGTGTGGTCTTGGGTGGATGCAGTGATGCATCATGTCAGGATGGTGCATCTGTTGAAGTTGTTGAGGGATGCAGATGACAAAATTTTCTCTGGTTTCTATGGCCGTCTTACCGTATTGGACCAGGAAACGTCATTGGAGATGTTTACCACTCTAAGAAGCAGTCTCTACAATCTTCACCTTGTTGATACTTTCTAAAAGTATGATGAGCTCTTGTCGCTGACATTGAGGTGTTTTGGCACCAAGCCATTTGTCCATCTACCTCAAATTTATTATCATGTGATAATAAACGGGCTTGTTATTGTTTGACTACGATAGTGGTATTCTCCAGTTATTTATATAACACCAATAATAATTGACCAACAACTCAACCAAGTTGGTGTGGTGTTTGGCCTCAAAATCATGAGGATGCAGGGAGTAGTAGGAGGTTGATTACACTAATTTGTGGGGCACTGGTGTTAAGGGTGGTCGTGGAGGAGTGGTACCAATCTTCACTTGTTCCTAACAGAAACTCATGGACTCGGTTGCAGAGAGGGATGCTGAGACTAAAGTCTTGGAGTGTGGGCAAGTGTTTATTTGGGACTATGCAATTGAAGGTGGAGCCTTCTAATGATTAGTCGTCAGTTAAGTGTTATGTAGATGCACCAAGGCTGAGAGTAGGGCCAGGGATATTGCACCTTTCATGCATCTTAAGCATCCATAGATGAATTAAAGTGAGTCAAAGCTGGCAGGGAGGCTGGAGTTAAAGGGAGCTGTGACCAGCCTCTTGATGGTGGATGTCAGAGCAGCCAGGTAGTAGTCATTAGGCTTGTTGTTATGTGAATATTTAGCCTGCAAAAGATTTTGGACTACTTTGTTATAATTGAAGGTCTGGGTATGTTTGAATTGTTGATTCTTAGAGAAGATTTTATCACTGGATTAAAAAGTCACTTCACATTGCTTTGCATTTTAATATCTCATTGCAACATTATATTTTGATAGAGATTCTGATCTATAGTTGATCTGTTGTGAAGGTTGAGTTGTTGGTCAATTATTATTGGTGTTATATTCAGCACTGTTTTAGTGGATTGCTGATACAATGCAGTTCAGATCCCAGTGAGCAGAAATTATTTGAAAACAGTTCACTTACCTGAAATGAGACAGAAAATGGTCAGGCAGCATCTGAGGAGAGAGAAATGGAGTTGATGTTTCATTATTATTTTAAGCATTTACATATTTATTTCAGGTTTGCAGCATTTTATTTTTGGGTCGGCTCCTTGATTTCTAAGTTTTAAATATCTTGGCTTACAAAGTTGGACCCCCTGAGATCGATTTTTGATTTTGTGTAGCAGTATGCAACATGCAATACTAAACAGGCAGGTCATTTTGCACTTTACTTTCTTGTTCCCAATTGAAATTAATTCATACAATGATGTTTTCTTTAAAAAAAAAATGGAATGCTGATTTGCTGTTGCATGTTTTATACTATGCAATAACAATTAAAAAAAATATTTCTTTTTTTTTCTCCTCACTATCATCCATGTGTGTTCTCGTACACTCACTGAGCTTTCCAGAGCCTTTGGGCATTGATACAAGATGTAGGGATTTGGGGGGAGGGAGAAATGGGTTAATTTTTGGTTAGATATTTTTCATATTTCAACCTTCCCTGGTTTCCTTTTTCTTGTGTTTTGGTTAGTGACTGACTGACTAATTTCTGTTCATTTTCTTTGCGACCAGGCCTAGTTCAGCGCTGTGTCATTATCCAGAGAGATGAAAATGGGTTTGGCCTGACAGTCAGTGGGGATAATCCTGTGTTTGTCCAGTCCGTCAAAGAGGGTAATTTTATACACTTACTCTTTTGTTTAATATCTAGTCATTTTTTTCTGGTTAATTCGGAGTAACTTTTATGTTCCATTCCTATTCTGTTAAACTACATGTGGAAATGTTTACAAAATATTTTGGTTTAATGTGAAATGGGTCAGAATATTTGCACTGGTTAAATTTCTGGCCCCCCCCAGACTCCATGCGCAAAAAAAAATATTGTATGTGGAACTCAGCAGGTCGGGCAGCATCTCTGGAGTTGATGGAAGAGTTTTATTCAGGGTTTTGACCTGAATTGTTGACTATCCCTTACTTCTGCAGATGCTGCCTGATCCAGGAGTTCCTCAGCATTTTTTTCTCCCATGTTGTAGCTTCTGTAGTCTTTTGTGTCTCCATCTCACTTTTCATGTTTTTGTCTTGTAGATGGAGCAGCAGTGCGTGCTGGTGTACAGCAGGGTGACAGAATCATTAAGGTGAAGTACAGCTTTCAGTAGCACCAGTTATATATTTGCAAGTAGAGTTGCTCATGGTGTATGAGTGAGAATTTATAATATTCACCAGATTAATGTTGATAATTACCAAAAGCTGAATTTGTGGTTTATTGCTCACCAATGGCTCTTCCCATTTGGAACACTATCGTCGGGTAATAACTGCCTGGCAGAAGCACACAATAAGTCATTTAGTTATCTAAATGTTTGTTACACTGGTAAGCTCCAAGTAACAAAATGTGACAATGAGAACATCATTTCACACATTATGCTCCTGTATTGTTTTGTCCAATATTTAACACTTTGTAAAACCTCTCTTTGTAAATCTTATGTTTATTGAACATTAAACTTTGTCACATATTCTCCAAAAGTCCAAGTTAACTATCTCAGTAATTCTACTTAATTTATAACAACGTCAGAAAATAGAAGGATTTGTCAGCCATGTGTGACTTTCCTAAATCCATGGACATTCTCCTCAATAAGTAATTGAGGTTACCGGTGTTCTTCACAAAGAGGACCGATTATTGATCAAAAAATAAAATGTAGGAAAGACTGCACATTTCAGGCAGCATTTGACAAGAGAGAACCATCCCCAAAGTTTCAAATCAATGATCTATGGCTTGTCATTGGTCAGTTGAAACACCATGCTGTTGGTTCTTTCTTGCTATAGTTACTTTAGTTCTGTTTTTACAAGAGAGGATACAAACAACCTCCCAAGGATGTTGGGAAACATAGAGACTAATGCAAGGAAGGAACTGAAAGAAATCAGTATCTCTAAGGACATGGTCTTGGGGAAATTGATGGGATTGAAGGCAGATAAATCCCAAGGGCCTGATAATCTACATCCTAGGGTACTCAAGGAAGTGGCCATTCAGATAGCAGATGCTTTAAGAATTATTTTCCAGAACTCTATAGACTCAGGATCAGTACCCATGGATTGGAGGGTAGCTAATGTTACCCCACTATTTAAGGATAGAGAAAAAGCAGGGAATTATCGGCCGGTGAGCCTTGTATCAGTAGTGGGCAAAATGATGGAATCCATTATTAAGGATGTAATAGCGAAGCATATGACTAGCAGAGAAGGGATCGGACGGAGTCAACATGGATTTACAAAAGGTAAATCGTGCTTGACAAATCTATTGGAATTCTTTGAGATGGTGACAGGTGAAATAGATGGGGGAGAGCCAGTGGATGTGGTGTACCTGGACTTCCAAAAGGCCTTGGATAAGGTCCCGCATAAACGACTGGCTTCCAAAATCAAGGCTCATGGGATTGGGGGCAAAGTATTGATGTGGATTGAGAACTGGCTGGCAGGTAGAAGACAGAGAGTCGGGATAAATGGCTCGTTTTCTGAGTGGCAGGCAGTGACCAGAGGGGTGCCACAGGGATCTGTACTGGGACCCCAGCTGTTCACAATTTACATTAATGATCTGGATGAGGGGATTGGATGTAATATCTCCAAATTTGCAGATGACACTAAGCTAGGAGGGGTTGTGTGCACGGAAGAGGGGGTCAGGAAGCTCCAGTGTGATTTGGATAAATTGAGGGACTGGGCAGATACATGGCAAATGCACTACAATATGGATAAATGTGAGGTTATCCACTTTGGTAATACAAACCGGAGGGCAGATTACTATTTGAATGGCAATAGATTAAGAGATGGGGAAGTGCAGAGAGACCTAGGGGTACTTGTACATCAGTCTCTGAAGGCAAGCATGCAGGTACAGCAGGCAGTTAAAAAGGCAAATGGTATGTTGGCCTTCATATCAAGAGGGTTTGAGTATAGGAACAAGGATACCTTACTGCAGCTGTACAGGGCCTTGGTGAGACCACACCTGGAGTATTGTGTGCAGTTTTGGTCACCTTATCTAAGGAAGGATGTTCTTGCAATGGAGGGAGTGCAGAGGCAATTCACCAGGCTGATACCTGGAATGGCAGGAATGACTTATGAGGAAAGATTGCGCAAATTGGAATTGTACTCCCTGGAGTTTAGAAGATTGAGAGGGGATCTTATAGAGACATATAAAATTCTGGCAGGACTGGACAGAATGGATGCAGATGGGATGTTTCCAATGATGGGAAAATCCAGAACCCGGGGCCATGGTTTAAGGATAATAGGCAAACCATTTAGGACCGAGATGAGGAGGAATTTCTTTACCCAGAGGGTGGTGAATCTGTGGAATTCATTGCCACAGAGGGCAGTAGAGGCAGGTTCATTAAATATATTTAAGAGGGAATTAGATATATTTCTTCAGTATAAGGGTATTAAAGGTTACGGAGAGAAGGCGGGGACGGGGTACTGAACTTTAAGATCAGCCATGATCTCGTTGAATGGCGGAGCAGGCTCGAAGGGTCGAATGACCTACTCCTGCTCCTATCTTCTATGTTTCTATGTTTAACCCCACCCACCCCCTTAACTTTAGTCATTGAGTCTCCCTTGATGGAGGGAGGGACATCCACACCTTGTGAGGAAACTGTCTCTTGCTGTAATGTGATATTCTGTCTGCCTTCCTTCCCTACACCAATCCCCTCCCCAACTACTTGATGTGAGATGTTCCTTTGTCTGGTCTTTCAGCTTTCTTTCTGTCTTGATTTTTGGAGATTTTTTGGATTCCAAAGTTCTGTGTTTATTCTTACTTTCCAAAGCAGTTCTGTAACCAGCCCTTTTGCTTTTTTGTGAAAATGCATTACAGAATATCTAATCAAACTTGCAATGATTTGTCTCCAGAGTTATTTTTGTAGGAGTTGTAGGGTCATAAGGGTAATCCTTTTTAAAACCATAGAACATTACAGCACAGAAACAGGCCCTTCAGCCCTTCTAGTCTGTACTGAGCAATTTTTCTCCCAAGTCCCACTGACCTGCACCTGGACCATATCCCTTCAGACCCCTTCCTCCCATGTACCTGTCCAAATTTTTCTTAATCTCATTTACCAATTCAGCTGGCAGCTCAAACATACTCACACCACTCTGTATGAATAAGTTTCCCCTGATGTTCACTTGAAACTTTTTTTCCCTTTCACCCTTAAATCTTGCCCTCTAGTTTTTATCTCACCTAAACTCAGTGGAGGAAAAGAACCTGCTTGTATTCACTTTATCTCTACTGATGTAGTGGGCTGAGTGGGCGCACAGAATGGTAACGCGAACTGCCGCTGGCTCCGTTCTGCAGGTGTGCGGAACCATAATATGGATGTCTGCATACTCACCTAATAAACCGCACGCAAGAGATACCGAGTGCCGAGGAATGGGACGTTGAGTCTCCTGCCGGAAGGCGCGGGACACTCACAAGGCTACATTTAAACCTGCCTCTCCTGTGGATCGGCAGCAATCTCGTAGTGACGTCCCACCTTGTCCTGTGGAGCCCGGGACATGCAGTATATAAAAAGCCTGTAAACTCTGAATAAATCAGTCTTGAGTTGACTAATCTGGTGTGTGTTTTTGTATTACTTTAGTAGCTCTACTGTAGTAGCTGCTACACCATCATAATTTTGTATACCTCTATCAAATCTCTCCTCTTTCTTTTCCACTCCAGGGAATGAAGTCATAACCAGTTTAATCTTTCCCTGTAACTCAGTCCTTTAAGTCTTGGCAACATTCTTGTAAATCTCCTCTGTGTTCTTTCAATCTTATTGGTATCTTTCCTGTAGTTAGGTTATCAGAATTGCACATAATACTCCAAATATGGCCTCACCAATATCTTGTCCATCATCTCCAACTCCTATACTCAGTACTTTGATATACAAGGGCCATTGTGCCAAAAGCTCTCTTTATGACTCCATCTACCTGTGACGCATTTACTTATGTATGTCCTCGCTTGGTTTGTCCTTCCAAAGAGCAACACTTCACATTTATCTGTTTTAAATTCCATCTTTTTGTGTTTCATTGTATCAGTGAGCCTTACTGATGTTGGTGTAGAGGTTAGCACAGCAGCCTCACAGTTCCAGGGACCTAGGCTTGATCCTGATCTTTGTGTCACCTGTGTGGACTATATGACTTTCTGTGACTGCATGGGTAAACCACTTTAATCCCAAATTCCATTGATGGGCTGATTTGTAGATTTATTGGGTACTCTAAATTATGCCTAATATATAAGGTGGTTGCCTGAAAAATCTGGGAAATTTATGGCTTTGTTAAAGGGAACATGTTATAGGGTAACAGTTGTATGAATTTAATTGGTGCACTTGCTCTGAAAGTGGCTTAGACCCAAGGGGCTGAGTGGCACGTTCCCATATTGTGAGGAATATGAATTATGTTAATGATGGTGTTTTATCTGCAGGTTAATGGGACGCTGGTCACTCATTCAAACCATGTGGAGGTGGTTCGATTAATTAAATGTAAGTGAAGTATTCACTTGATGATAAACCTCCTAAAAATCTGGTACTATCACTAGTCATCCCGTAGGATGTAGAATTGAGCTGCACGTCATCTAATCTGTACTGATGGATGCACATGACGGCAGATGAAGGTATTTAACAGATAGAATGCAATCATTCAGGAACTAACAAGATGAAATAATAAAATATTCCTTATGTAGGGTCAGGCAGCATTTGTACATGAACACATGCCTCCTTTCTAGAAGTGTGGTGCAAGTGTGATAAAGAAATGTGTGAAGCACATATTACACATCGTTAACATTCCATGTATATTTAAATGGCTATAATGTTCCATGGTGACACATTTTTCAGCCTGACAATTACTAGATACAATGGGCCTTGGTTGTAGTCAAAGAGATAACTGCAGTCAAGATATCTACCACTTTGCTGCTTTGAATTATGTCTGAAATTTTAATGTTTTTAGTGTTCAACTGCCCAGACATAGATTCATTTCCCCATCTAAAATGTGTCATGGCTCCCAGTGAAATGCTTCTTTTGATGTGGTCCTGTTCAATAGTGCAGTATTTTCTGTGCCCTGCCCCTTCCAATGATGGAGCACTCTTTCCTGCCTACCCCTTCTAACTCTGCTGTGTTTTCTTGGATGTGCTATGAAATTGACATGGATTACTTATTTACTCCCTGAAGAAGCAGCAGCATTACTGGTAGAAATGTTAGTTGCTTATGCTTGCAAATGGAGTGTAAAATCCACAGAGTCCTGATGACATGCCTTTATCATATACTCAGTAACAAACCCAATCTGCCTTTGCAGATTTTGACCATTACTAGTAGAGGATGAGTTACAGTTATCATTTGTGGTCTGTGCCAGGGCTCTGTACCTCAACCTAATCTTGGTTTCAATGTCTACAATCACTTCCTAAGTGAAACAGCTTCAGAATTGATGGTTAAACTGTAGGGTGAATTGTGATAAGGCAGGGGGATGTTTCTTTAAGATTGCCCCATTTCTTGATTGATGACTCCTGCCTTTCATTTTCGGTCGAAAGGAACACTTCTATTCTACAACATATATAATTCTGACTGAAAGTATTTACATCCATTGAAGCATGATTGAACTGCTGTCATGATTGCAATGTAAGAAACTGCCAATTTGTTTTCAGCCATGATCTCCAAATAATAATCAAATAATGACTAGGTAATCTGTTTTGTACCTGTAAAGGTGACTGCCTTCAATGCAAAGCAACCCATTAACCACAGAATGGGAAGGGCTGTTGGACCACCTTCAAAGTGCTTGATTTTCACAGCATCCTTGAACTGAATGAACATGAATCTGTTTTAGTTTAATTGTTGCTGTTTTTTTTTAAATCACCAGCCGGATCTTATGTGGCCCTCACAGTCCTAGGCCGGCCTCCTGGCACTTCCCAGATTCCATTAACTTCTACCGATGGAGATGCTGGGGGATTCTTTTTCCCTGTACAGCCAAGTCAGATGTCCCCAAATCAAATTTTCTCCCACCATTCTTCAAGCAGCAGTTGCCCCGAGAGGATCACAAGCCCCATGCCCATGGCGGTGAGTGTCAAAAACTGTATTCTCTTTCAGTAGCTGATTTTCAATGTTTTTTTTCTCAGGGCTAACTGGCAATGACTCCTTCTAGTATCATCTTGTATATAGATTCCTACAGAATTTGTGCTGTTGAGAAGCACAACGACTGCAGATGGTGGAATCTTGAGCAATGTGCTACTGGAAGAACTCAGCAGGTCAGGAGGCAAAAAGGGATAAAAATAGACAGTGTTTCAGGTTGGGAACTTCTATTGAAACAAATGTGAGAAGGAGATGCCTAAGTGAAACAGCTTCAGAATTAATGGTTCTGGGGGGGGACTAAGAGGTGATTGAGGATTAGAGAGAAGGTGGGGAAGATGGAGACCACTTCGGAGGAGGGGAGGTGACAGAAAAAAGCAAGAGCCGGAGCAGTTTTTTTTTAAAAAAGGGAAGAAACAGTGAAACCAGAGAGGTGTGTGGGTTACCTAAAATTAGAGAAATTGCTGCTCATACCTTTGGGGCTCTCCAGCAGGATGTGTCAATCTGCAAGTTTTAAGTTTGATGTCACCCTGGCAGAAGGTGAGGCTGAGGACCCAACATGTCAGTGTTAGAATGGCTACAGTGTTGGCTACTGAAAATTGAAGCTTTGACCCACAGAGCCAGCGCAGTGTCATCCAATCTATAATTGGCCTCACTGATATAGAGGATCCCACATTGAATACACAGATTAGGCTTCATGATATGCATGTAAATCTCTACCTCTCCTGGGAAGTCTGTTGGTGGCCCTGGATGGAACTGACAGGGAAGATATGGGGACAAGCTTTGCACCATATGCAATTATAGTGGGAAGTGCCTGGGGTGGAAGGATGGATGGGGAAAGAACACCAGGGAGTCTCAGAGAGACTGATCCCCGCTAAAAAGCAGATAAGGGTGGGAGGGGAATATATGGCTGGTGCTGGGATTGTATTGAACTTTGTGAAAGTGTCAGAGGATAATATGTCAGATGTGAAGGCTGGTGGGGTGGAAAGTGAAGACCAGTGGAACTCAGCCCTTCATCCTGGGGGAAGTGGGTGAGGACAAAAGTATGACCAATGGAGGAGATACATATTGGCTTTATCAATGTCAGTAGGAGGAATCCATGTTAAAGGAGGAAGTTTTGGATGTCCTGGAGTGCAAGATCTCATAGGAACAGATGTTGGGAGAAAGACACGATGGATGGAAGTATGATCCAGGTAGCTGTGGGGTTGCTGTGTTTGTAGTAGATGTCTGTAGATAGGTTTCACCTTGAGATGGAGACACAGAGGTCCAGGAAAAAGGAAAAGGTGTCAGAACCAGTCGACATAATAGGTGAAGTTAATGAAATTGTCAAGTTCTGCATGAGTAACTTTGTTTGATCTGCTTGTTCTTTGTGCCAGAATTCCAATCTCATTTTTCTTGACAGAAGTTTTTGTAAATAAATGGGGCGGAGAGGCCATGTGATCAGTAAACCCACAATCCTCTGAGCTTGCCTCACTCAACATTGGCATGTTTTTTTTATTGCCAGGCAACCAGACACTAATAGTGTTTTCTTTCCCTCTAGTGGTGGAAAATGGTAACTTCATTACTTGAGCTGGCTGGCTGCAAAATTAGTCTCAGTTTAAGTTGTAATCTAATTAGGGTTAAATTTTGTGCTATTTCTCTAGAGCCAAACAGGTGAACGTCAAGCCTTGTCTCCCTCTGTCTGCCTCTGACTCTGTGTCTGCTTCTCCCTCTCCTCCTCGTGTCTCCCTATCATTTTTCAATCTGTCTTCTTGCCTCACTCTATGTAATTATATTTTCACATAAATTGTATACCTTTAAGTGCTGTGAAGTGGTGAATGATGAGATTCAAGACTGTCTCTCACTCCTGTTCCTTACACAGGAAGACAACATTGTGCACAACCAGAAAGTTGAAATTCTGAGAAACATGCTGGGCACTGAGTTACGGCAGCTGGAGGTATGTCAGACAGTACAAGTCACATGGAAAAGCTGATTAAAAATTGGAATTCCCACCCCACCCCCCCCCCCCCAACTTGAAATGTTATAAGAAATTAGCAATTCCATGAAATTTGACATTCACTGGCTGAACTGATGATTTTGGGCAGATGTCATTCTGGCCCTGAGCCCTACAGGTGCAGGTTCTAATATGGGCCTCAAATGGTCCCAGTGCAAATATGCGAGTGATTATTTATTGAATAAAACATCTTTGCGCAGTCCTTTTGCATTTGCATGACGAGTGACTTTGTTGTCTCTGTGAGGGTTGTCAGTTTATTACCAGCTATGATTAGCCTGGTCTTCTGAGGGGAATCTGCTGGAAATGATGGGGACTGCTCATTAATGCTAACAGGCATGTTCCCTCTAAATAATTTGAGTAATGCTTTGATTTAGTGGCTGATGGTGCAAATATAGAAATGAATCTATTGCCTTTTACTGGCCCTCAGTTTTCAGGCCATGATTTTTTTTTTTAAAACAGCAACTAAAGGAGAAGTACATGAGGAATCCTTCACCACAGGTGTTACGAGATCAGCAGGAGGTGGAGAAGCACATTCAGCAACTCCAGGAACAACTTAGCAAAGCTACAGGCTCCTTGCAGGTAAGATCCCTTTGTCCAATCTCTAAGGCAAGAACCACTTGTTATACTCTTGATCATCGTCTGCAGAGTAAGAAACCTTAAGTGAGCTTATGACCTCCTGTGAAACACGAAAGTCCGCAGACTCTGAGATTGTAGTTAAAAGCACAAGAAAATGCTGGAAGAACTTAGCTGGTCTCACAGTGTATGTGGGGATAAATATTCATTTCTGACGTTTTGGCCTGAGCCCTTCTTTAAGGTACAGTAAAAACCCCAATATTCGACACCTATGGGGATTGGTAGATGCTGGATAAGTGAATTTGCTGGTGGCTTGAGATTGTGTGTTGTGTGATTGGTGAACTAATCACTAGGGGCACCAATTTTAAACTTTTGTATTTTTTTTTTTACCTATTTATTTTCAGCAATTTTTTGGCCAGTTGCTTGAGGTTGCCAATTGCTTGAATTCTGGATTACTGGGATTTTACTGTATATGCAAAAAGCAGACATTGTAGCAGCTGTGCAGTGGGGCGAATGGGCGCATAGCGCGGTATAACGAACAGTGTTTGGTTCTGCGGGCCGGACTGCTATGTACTCATCTGGACAATGAACTGTGTACGCGTGGTACTACGTGCTGAGTAACAGGCTCCACGGGACGGGAGGGATATAAAAGAAGCATGGCAAACTCAAATAAACAGTCTTTGATTGACTAACCCTGTGTATGTGTGTTGATTTAGTAGCTCAACTGGAGTAGTCGCTACATTTGGTGTAGTTGTTACAATTGGTGACCCAAACCGCAAGATTTAGCGGAAGCTTTAATCTACAGTTATCATGGATGCAATGGACCGCAACAGCAGCAGCTGCTGCCACAGTTGCAGTTAACATGGTTGGAGTTCACTTGCCTCCTTTTTGGACCCACCAACCTTGGATATGATTTAATCAGGCAGAAACTCAGTTTTATCTTCGTGGCATAACGGCTGAGGACACAAAATTTTGGCACGTCGTTGGGGCACTGGACCCTGCTACAGCAGCTAAAATGAGTGAATTTATTCCACACCCGCCGGTGGACAACCAATACACCAGATTCCACCAGTTCCTCCTGGACGCACTGGAATTGACCAAGCATGAGCGCAGCATGCAGCTTTTGAATATGGAGGGGCTAGGTGACAGGAATCCATCCATTCTAATGAATGAGATGCCTGCATGAGCAGACGGTCATTCTCATTGCCTGCTTTTTGAGATTCTATTTCTGTCGAAACTCCTGGGTCATGTCTCAATACCAATAGCTAACATGGATTTCCACCATCCCCATGACATGGCCTGGGAGGCTGACAGACTCTACTGTACGCCAATGCAAGAGTCTGCTCACTTACAGCCCGTATTCACAGTACCTGTGTCCAGGTTCAAACAAAGAAGGAGGAACTACTGACGGGTGCTGAGAATGGTTTTTTTTACCATTGCCTGTGGGGGAAAAAAATGCCTGTAGATGTGTGCCCTCATGTAGCTACCACAACAAAAAGTCGGGGTGGCTGGTAAACACAAGTTTCTCGTAGACACAGGCGCTGAGGTCAGCTTGCTCCCACTGACCTATTTTGAGAGGACACATAAGCGACAACACCTTGCTCTTCAAGCCACAAATGGGACTTTTGTTCCCAGCTTTGGCACATGATGCGTCACAATTGGGATAGGAGAAGTGACACTCCTTTGGGATTGTGTTTTGGCTTCCATTACACAACCCATTTTGGGTGCAGATTTCTTGCGATCCCAGGACTTACTGGTTGACATGAAGCAGAGGACATTAGTTAATGCCACTACTTTCCATACGTACCTGTTGGTATGCAGCAAAGGGTGAGTTTTGCAGCTTGGGGTGCACACCCTTCACAGAAACATCTATGCTGCCCTGCTCAATGAATTTCCGGGTGTGCTCTCTTAATTTCAATACCTCCAAAACGGCCCATGGTCTGTCCCATTACATCGACACCTCAGGCCCGCCAATTTACACTTGGGGTCGTTGTCTTCCGCCAGAAAAGCTGCAGCAGGCGAAGGCAGAATTTACTGCCATGGAGGAATTGGGTATCATTCGGTGTTCCAACAGTCCTTGGGCATCACCGTTACACATGGTACCCCAAAACACCAGTGGATGGAGACTCTGTGGCGATTACTGCAGGCTCAATAATATAACTACACCTGACAGATACCCCATTCCTCATATACAAGATTTCAGTGCCCATCTGCATTAATTGCCATGTCTTCTCCAAAGTTGATTTTGTCAAGGAATATCATCAAATCCCAGTCTATGCAGATGACATTCCCAAAACAACCATTATTACTTCTTTGGGACTGTTTGAATTCCTTAGGATGCCTTTTGGGTTGAAGAATGCCGCTCAAACGTTCCAGCGGCTTATGGATGCTTTGGGCAGGGATTTAGAGTTCGCTGACATCTACTTAGATGACGTCCTCATCGCCAGTCAGAATGAGCAAGATCTCCACCTTCACTTACGCCACCTGTTCCAATGGCTAGATGAATTTGGACAACATCAACACTAGCAAATGCCAATTTGGCAAGTCAACTATCGATTTCCGTGGGCACAAGATCATGGCCAAAGGTGTCTTTTCCTTATCCTGCAAAGTGGACGCAGGCTGTGCCTTTCCAAAGCCTACCCCGGTTAAGGGACTGCAGAAATTCTTGGGCATGAAAATTTATATCACCAGTTCATTCCAGCAGCTGCTGACATTCTTCAACCACTTTTTCAGCTTCTCGCCACGAAGCGCAAGGAAGTTCATTGGACCACAGAGACAGAGCTTGCGTTCGCAACTGCTAAAGATGCCCTGGCCAATGCTGCGATGCTTGCGCGTCCCAGTGCTGCCCTGGCAGCACTGACGCCTCAGATACGGCAGTGGGCGCAGTTCTTGAACAGTCCGTCAATTGCCATTGCCAACCCCTGGCTTTCTTTAGCCAACACCTGCGGCCATCAGAAATGAAATACAGCACATTTGATCGAGAGCTGTTGGCATTGTATCTAGCCAAACTACACTTCTGATATATTTTGGAGGGTCGCCATTTCACCGCTTTTACGGACCATAAGCTGCTCCTTTTTGCCTTTAGCAAAATATTGGTCCCATGGTCGGCCAGGCAGCCATGTCACTTGTCATACATTTCTGAATTCACAATGGATGTGAGTCATGTTTCGGGGAAAAACAATCTCGTCACTGATGGGGTATCTAGACAAAGAGTGCATCATAACATTCGGGGTGGCATTGATATCCCTGACTTAGCCAGTGCCCAGGCCACGGAACCTGATGTTCATGCGTACAGTACTGCCATTACAAACCTCCTGGACATACAGGCACTACAACTAGGTGGCTCTACTCTACTTTGCAACATGTCTTTGAGCTACCCTAGACCGGTGGTTCCAGCGTCTTGGAGGCGAGTCTTTTTGACCAAGTTCACAACTTGTCTCATTCCTCCATCAGAGCAACGTCAAGCTCATGACAACTAAGTACGTATGACATGGACTAAAGAAAGAGATTGCAGTGGGCCCGAAAATGTACCTCCTGCCAGACTTCAAAAATCCAGCAGCACACCAAGATGCCTCTCCAACCTTTCGCAGCAGTACCCCGGCGTTTTGATCGTGTGCATATAGACCTGGTCAGACCATTGCCAGTATCAGATGAGATACATCCTGATGGTCATAGACTGATTCACGTGCTGGCCTGAGGCTATCCCGTGGCCATCCAGTGACACTGAGACGCGCGCCAGAGCATTCATTGTAAATTGGATCTCGAGATTTGGTGTTCCGACACACATCACTTCAGACCACAGAGCGCAATTCACCTCTGTGTTATGGACTGCCTTGCGTGCATTTGTGGCACACAACTGCATCACATGAGTGTACCTTCTGCAGTCCAATGGTCTTGTGGAATGTTTCCACTGACGACTCAAGTCCGCACTCAAAGCCCAACTCACTGGGTGCAATTGGATCGATGAGTTACCTTGGGCTCTACTGGGAGTGCGTACCCCTCCCAGGGAAGACATGCCTGCATCATCCATGGAGATGGTTTATGGTACGGTCCTCTTGGTTCCAAGTGACATTCACTTCTCGTCCAACTCTGACCTGGACGTGTTTTAGCAACTTCGCTGTGGCATTGCAGTTAGCAAACATATTCCAAACAACTTGGCAAGGAATCTCTAAACAGCATGTGTCTCCACCTCTCCTCGACGCTGACTTTGTTTATGCACAGACAGGTCCCAGGAGCACCATTACAATGGCTGTATGAGGGCCCTTTCCACATGATTATAAGGACAGGGTTGTGTATACTTTGGACATTGGGGGGGGGGGGGGAGGGATTCGTAACTGTGGACAGACTCAAGCCTGCACATGTATATCCTACTTCTCCCATTCTTATGCCCCCAGCCCAGGTGACGAGGGCATCCACCAAAGATGTATGTGGCCAGTTCATTTGTTTTGAGTTACAATTCTAGGGGAGTGGGGGGGTGGTGTAGTGGCTGTGTAGCGGGCTGAGCGGGTGTATAACGCAGTATCACAAACCGTCGCTGGTGCAGCTCACCAGTGAACGTGTGGAGCCGCGGGCCGGGCCGCAATGCACTCACCTGGGTAATGGACCGCGTACACAAGGTTCTACATGCTGAGTAACAACACACTGAATTGCTACGCCTCTTTCTAGAGGATGCGGGACTCCCACCATGTTTATTTTAAACTTGCCAGCCCTGCGGATTGGCGGAAAGCACATAGTGATGTCACTCAACCCCCCCTAACCCTCTGGTCCCATGGAGCCCAGGATGGGAGGGATATAAAAGAAGCATGGCAAACTCAAATAAACAGTGTTTGGTTGTGTATGTGTGTTGATTTAATAGCTCTACCGGAGTCATAGCTACAACCTTATTTTAAAGACTAGGATTAAGATGTCTGCCTTCTTTTTGCTTATACCTTGAAGAAGGGGTTGGGACTGATAAGTCGTTAATACATCTTTACCTCTTAAGAACTTTGCGAGACTGCTAAGTTCCTCCAGCATTTCCGTGTGTTTTACCTCATGTGTTGGGGTCTGTGATCTGGTTCAAGAAGCTTCTTATCCACGCTTTGCAGCAAAAGTAGACTCTCTTGTTAATGGTAAACATACCAGGGTGTGCTAGTTGTTGGTGCCTCAACAGAAATAGAAGCTATTTATCCCTTGGCCTTTCATTTTTGCTGTATACTGAGAGCCACGTCTCTCTCAATGCTGTCATACAACCTGCAGAGTTAAGATTTTAAAATGCTTTATTTCAATTTTCTTTCCTTCAGGATGGCTCGAGTTTAATTCGACACTCGGAAACCTTATTGACTGAAGGTGAGGTCTAAAATATTGCTCAATGCTTTACTGGAAAGTGACTGACATACAAACCCAATCTTTACCCAGAATTCTCTAACCTCCCTATCAAAATCCCTCATTGAAATTTCTTGAGGTATATGGACATGAGGGAACTGAGGCATATTTCATTGGTTATAATGGAATGCAGGCTGAGAACAACAGACGTGGCCCTACCCATGGTGATATGCTGGGTTGTGAAATTCTCATTTTTTTTTAAAAAAGCAAAATTAAGATTTTCTTTCAAATAAGTTTAGTCTTGTGCTCACAGCCATGTTAACTTACAATGTTTAAAGCAGCACTTCGGCTGATCCTTGAAATTTACTATGGCAGAAAAGGGAAGGTTAGAAATCATTATTTCTTGCACATATTTGTAACAGTAATTAGAAATCAAGATTAACACCAATCTTCCTAGTTTATTTGTGTGCACTACTTTATTGATGTACACTTGGGCACTCAGGTTTCTTTTTCAACATCATTCGCCTGTACTAACCATTCCACTGCCAACCTATAGCTTCCCCCTTAGTATCTCCTCCACTCTTAATCCATTTCACCTTGCTAAGCTCTGCATCCTTTTCCTTGCACCCACTTTCTGCCTTTTCCAACATGCCATCTGTCCTCCAACTCTCCTCTGACATTTTATTTTGATTTATACTTTAGTTAGATTTGTTTTTGTTGCAGGGAAGTATTTCCACGAGGGATATTCAGCAATTACAATTGAGAAGTGGAAAAACAAGCTGCACATTAAATCTGTCTTTAATCCCACAATTTATATCAATCCATGTATCCTTTAATAATCCTTTCTTGTTTTTTAATTCACTTACAAAATAGTTGTTGGACTCTTGCCCATAAATTGTTTGAGAGCCTGTCCTTGCATCTAACTACCCTCCTAATGGTTTTTAAGCTCTTTTAATTTTTAATGTTTTTACAAATCATTGCTCTCCATATAACCATTTACTAACCTCTCTCTGAAATTGTTTTGACAGTGAAATGCGTTTGATCTAACGTTAAATCACAGAATTGTTAGAGCATGGGACCATTCAGCTGATTGGCTCTGCAGCTCCAAATACAACACAGGAACAGACTTTTCAGCCCACATATCGAGACCTGATGCCCAAATCAAGCTAAAACTCTGCTCCTTACACTTGATAAACCCCCCTCTGTCCTCTTCATGTACATGTGTCTTATCTTGAAGCCTCTTAAATGCTACAGTTGTATCTGCTTCCACCACTATCCCTGGCAGCCTGTTCTAAGCATCTATCACTCTCTGTGTAGACTATGTCCTGTAAATCTCCCTTAAACTTCCTCACAAACACATGTCCTCTCGTGCCTGGCTCTTTTAACCTTGGGAAAGAAGTCTGACTCCACCCTATCAATGCCTTTGATTTTATAAACTTCCATCAGATTTTCCTTCAGCCTCTGATGCTCCAGAGGAAAACAACCCAAATTTGTCCAATCTCTCTCTAAAACCCATGCCTTTTAAACCAGGCAAGATCCTATAAACTTTTCGATTTCCTTTCCAAAGCCTCCACATCATTCTTGTAATGGGGTGTCAGAATTGCACACAGTATTCCAGATGCAGGGTAACCAAAGTTTTATATAGCTGCAACACAACTTTCTTACTTTTGTACTCAATCTCCCACTGAATGAAGCCCAGCATATCATATGCCTTCTTATCTACTTGTGTGGCCACTTTCAATGAGATATGGATCTGGACCATCAAATTCCTTTGCACATTCTCCTTCCATTTGATCTTCCAAAGTACAACACCTCACACTTGTCTGGATTAAACTCCATCTGCTATTTATCTGCCCATGTCTGTGACTGAACTATTCTACTGCCATATTCTTTGATACTTCATAACTCTACCAATCTTGGAATCATCTGCAAACCTACTAACCCGCCCTCCTACTTTTTCATCCAAATTTTAAAATTTTTTATCTTTAAACATACAGCAAGGTAACAGGCCATTTCGGCTTACGAATCTGTGCCGCCCAATTAAGCTATACCCTGAGTATGCTTCAAATGATGGGAGCAAACGGGTGCCCCCAGGGAAAACCCACGCAGACGTGGGGAGAGCATACAAATTCCTTACAGACAGCACGGGATTTGAAACTTGGTCCGATCCCGATCGCTGGTGCTGTAAAGGCGATGCGCAAACCGCTACGCCAATCATGCCACCATACGTATATATATAATCTCAAACTGGTCCCATCACAGATCCCTGTGGAACACCACTGGTTACAAACCTCTGGCCCAAATAACACCCTTCTACTAATATACAGTGTCTTCTATGGACCAACCAATTTTGTATTTAAACTTTCAACTTCTGTACCATTCCTATTTTTTTTTCTCATGGCTGAGCAAATTAACCTGTCTCTCATTGTTAACTACAGTATTCTCTTTCAAAATCTAAAGAGAGGAAAGATGCTGACATATGTCTGGAACCTGATAGAGCAGTTTCCATTTAAATTTAAAAAAAATTTAGACATACAACATGGTAACAGGTTACTTTGGCCCACGAGTCTGTGGTGCTCATTTTACACCCAATTAACTTACACCTTTGGTTTGTTTCAAATGGTGGGAGGAATCCGGAGCCCCCAGGGAAAACTAACACAGACATGGGGAGAATGTACCGACTCCTTACATATAGCGCAGGATTTGAACCCCCAGTCCTGATTGCTGGAGCTGTAAAGCCATTGGCAACTGTACTGTGGATGTAATCAGGCTAGGCCCAGCTGCTACTGAATTGTTTTGAGTTTGGTGCCATCTTTTAGATCAATTTAGCCAATTAGGTATTGATTTGCATTCTTCAGGTAGCCAAGGAGAAGGAAATTTCCAGGTATTGCCTTTGTTCGTATGATTATTAGTGATATGTCTTCTGATTATTTCTTGATCATTCATCAGATGTTGGCGATTGGGAGCATGACCTTCAATCACAGAATGAGAATACGGGATCTGATAGAAGCAGGGTTTCATTCAGTCGTGCAGAGGTGAGCAGTGCTACACCTGGACCCCAGTTAACTTGCAGCCAATCAAAATTTTTAGCATTCTGTGAAATGTGATTTTTTTTTTTTTAAATTGTTATTGTGAAATATAGCCTTGCATTTTGCAAGATTGACTATGGTTGAAATGTGCAACTTGTACTGCACTGCATTTACTCAAACCCTCTTGGTCAAATGCTTTAGTGTGGTACTGAGAGGCTGTTTTACTAGCAAAGGTAACTTCCTTCAAATGAGATGTTAAATTAAGACCACATCTGGCCTCTTGCTTTTAGGTAAAAATCCTGTGGCAATGAAGAATTGGGACATGGCTAATGCATCAGTTAAAGTTCAACTAAAAAAGAAAATCATTCTGTTAGTCATTTTCACCATGCTGTTTTGTTGGAGATTGCAATATGCAAATTTCCTTGTTTTTTCCTACTTGTTTCAAGGTGTACTCATTATAACCAGTAATTACCATTGAAAGGCCTGACAGACATCCCAGAAGGCCCCACATAAATGGCTTCTTTTGAACTTTGAATCGCTCATATTCTGGCCAGTGTGTTCTGATCAATTTTAGTTGGAGATTATTTATTGTCTGAGAATTTCCAGGGAGTGGTGAGCCATTTCTTTTATTTACTAAGTAACATTGAGGAAAACAACCCCAGCATAATCCTACACAGCTTCAGTAACAAACAATTGCAAATCCCACAGAAATATTTGGGCAGCCAGCTACTCCTGACTAAAGAGAATTTCAAAACTCTTGATATTCAAAATAAACAACACCTGTTTTAAAAATTAAACTTACTGTTAACATTTTTGAGTCGATAGTAAAACTTACTCAAGAAAACAGTTTAGTTTACTTGGATGTATTAAGTTGAAAGAACAGTAAATTACCTGAAGCTTGCCTTCCAGCATTTCCTCTACATGAAATTGGAGTTTCTGAAGCTGGAGACATCCATTTCAATTCTCTGGAAGTTCAGGACAAGTGTGTACAGCTGTTGAAGTCCTGAACTTCCTAACAGCTAACATTCCAAGTGAGTTTGGATGCTGGATTCCTCCTAGTGGTAGACTGCTAACTTACTGGGAATTCCCAGCAGTTGACAGAAAAATCTATTGGTCCTAGTGTAGGTTTGGAGGTAAGCCTCAGGTACTTGGTGTTTTTTTTTTAAATTAAATTGAGTAAATTTAAATGTGTTAAATTTTTTTATCTACTTCTGGTAGTCACTGGCCTTGTGGTTGAGGGCATCATCTGTTTTTTCACTTGGTAATCCCATTTGTGAGTCAAAAGATTTGTCAGTGCAATTTAGTCTTGCGACTTCAACACCAAAGCTTTGACTGAAATTCTAGAGGAGTATCAATGAGATATTAAATGAGGCTTTGCCATTTCTTTTGCAAGATGTGCAGTGGCTTCCTGTGCCTTAACAATTCAATGGTTTTATGAAGAGAGATTGCAGTTCAAAAAGTAATTGATTAGTTGAAGCCCGTGGAAGCATAAAGAAGTTGTAAAAGATGCTTATTAAATGCTGTGTATTTTCTAGTATCTGTGTTTGTTTCTTTTTGCAGTCTTCAATAAGCAGTCCTTCTCCCCCATGTGATGGCCTCTTTCACCGAGACTCAGTAACCAGTAGCCCCAAGATCTCCCCCAAAGATGCTGGCAGTCTCTCCGAGAGTATGGAAGTCGATGAGAACCAGGACTGGGTATGGTTTATTTTTGATCATCAGGTAGTAGTTTCATTCTACCTCAGAAAGTCATGAATTCTTATCCATTTATTTCAATTACAGTAAAAAAAAAACATTTTTGAGTTATATTAGAATTTAAACTTACTATTCAGCTGTCAATGCAATATTTCAAGTGTACATTTTCTGCAGCAAGTTTCTCAAGATGCTGAGCATTTTGTTCTTGTTACATGATGTGAAGGATATTGCAAGAGACGGTATGTTGTTAGCAAGCAGCACATTGTAGACCATATTAAATAAAGTAAGCCAAACCTAATCAGCAGAGAATGGTCCTGTACTAGCCAGGACAGCAATACAGTGGCCATGAATCATTCCGAGGCAAAGGCCTATCTTGAACAAGTGAGTACAAATAGAGTTTGAACAATAATCTGATGGATGTTCTGGCAGTGGAAGCTGGTGTCAGTGAGATATTTGACTAATTTTTGTAATGAGCTGACTGATCTTTGTTTCTTTCCACCTGAAGGATTCGCTTTCCTCTGGGCTTAGCCCCCCACGAGTTGCAATGCATATAATCGGTGCTGAGGATGACGATTTTGATACAGAGACTGAACCGGTAGGTGTCCATTGCAGGTTAATTTGCCCATGGGTAATATAAAGCTACCTTGATCTTAATCTTGGTCTGTTCACTTTGCAGGTTGACATCCAGTGCAGCTGTTTCCAAACCATTGATCTGGTGAAATCCAGGCCTGCACATTTGGTTGCATTTTTGCATCATGTTGTGTCACAGTTTGAAGCGGCTCCATTGGTAAGGATCATGGACTAAGATGGGGTAAAGATATTGGGTAGCCTTAGCTGTAAGGATGATGATGGTGGGAACAATTGGTGCTGGGGTTCATGTGTAGGGATGGCATTGGGGTTTGGGAAGGCTCATTTTGGTAATAGGGCAATGAAGGGAGCTGTTCATCTCTAGTTTTTGAGATGTGCTGTCCTTGTAATTGTTAATAATCGGTAGTATATTCTTTTATACACAGCTCTGTTATCTTTATGGCGATCTCTACAATCACACAAACTCAAAGGATCATCGACGAATGTTTCTAGACTTTTGCCACCTTTTCCTGGAGAAGGGTTCGGTGAGTCACACAAATAACTGCTGCAACATTTTCTTTGTCTTGGAATTGTCCTGATTTCTGCCACAGGGATTCTGTGCTTTCGGAAAGGACTTGAATATTATTGCTTATGTCTCATTATACTTGGGATGTACAGAATTATTTTTGGCATCCCTCTACAATCAAAAAGATGAATAATATTTTCCCTGTAGGCTTCCATGGAAGTGAATAACCTATGTACAACTCAATGACTCTACAACAAGGCTGAGTAAAAGTATGGGTTCATTACCCATGGAGATGGGGAATCTTCCAATATACTGAGCAGAGACCAATTTTAACACTAATTGTCCTAAATAGGAGCCAATGGAAATCTGGACTAGGAAGGGTTTCTATATTATGACTCTAAGAGGTGGGTGGGAAGCACATTTCCATGGTCAGTTGTGGATGCCAGCCACATGTATGTTTTCTGAAACAGCGTTGTTTCTTGGTACCTTGAACCTCACAATTATAAAACAATATACTGTATTTGTCTGATATTCACAGTTGTGGCTGCAAAATTATGTGTTTGCAGGAATTAATTATGTTTATGCCACTTTGCTAACTGCACACTTACTCACTGAATTCCTGCTCTTTTCCCAGAATCTCAGAGTTCAGGTTCCAGAATGGATCAGCCTCGAGTTAGGTAAGTCCCCAAACCCAATAAATTTCCAAACCTATATTCTGGTGCATTCACTACCTTGAATGAATGCTTGGTTATAGGAAGAATGAGAATGCTGTTTAGTGGTACATAAAACAACAATCCAGAATCTTCCAACTTCAAAATGAGATTCCTAATCGGCTGTTTTTGGATGTAGTTGCTCATTCTTTGGTATCCAGTGCCACATGGATTCAGATTTCTGGGTAGGCAACTCTATATTAACTTGCCAATTTTTTTTTAGCAACACCTCTTAAACCTGTGACTTTGAACTCCTAAAAGAACATGGTCTTCAGAAAAATAGGGGTGTCACCGATTGCAAGTTACAGACCATTTTGAAATGTCAAATATTCTTTCATCATCACTGGATCAGCATTCAATTTATCAGAAGTGTGGTAGCCTCCGCATCACAGGGGCTAATCTAAATTCTGGAGAGTGCTTGTAACTATCTTCTCGTCCACCTTTAGCTGTACTTAAATCTTGGCATTGCCAATAGCAGATGCATTCTAAAAACGAATAAAACCAAATCCCTAGGTCTGGGTACTTCCCTGTGATCACAATTCCTATTGCCACTGAACAGATGGTAGCATTATGATCAACCAACTGTGCTCAAACCACTTTCCAATTTAAGATTTATTTTGAATCAGAACCTCCAATACCATTCAGAATATTGCACTCTTGGCAAATGTGTCTCTGTACCAATTCACTGTTCATTTTAATCCACTGAGTGAAATAGTTGCTCAGGATTGCAGCTATCAGTTTTGTTTATCTTTAATGTTGGTGATGTCACTCAAAGTGGATGGGTCAGTTGGTGCTGTATCCACCTGTTGCATGAACCTATCTCCTGTGACACCCACATTTACGCAATATAGAGGATCAATAAAGTTGACGCTCTGCACTTGAGAATCATCCCATGTTGGATCCTGAAGCCTGTTGTTGGAATGTTGACATTTACTGCTCTCAAAAGACCATGAAAATGTTTTTAAATTCTCTGATGGTCAAAGAAATTGTCTTAAATACTTGCAAATAAAAATGATAAAGTGCTGGAAATAAATTAAAAACTATGATTTTAAAAAAAAAAAAAAATGCACGCCTGGTATGTGCTCCTATGGCATCAGACCTCCAGCTTGTATCTGGTTCACGCAATGTACAGGCGTGAAAGTTGGAGGCAAGCTCACCTCCAAAGAGCATGTTTCTAGTGTAACTGTACAAAACCAGGAACATGAGGTCAGGGCAACTTGGTTTCAGGGCTGTAGAGCATACAGCCTGAATGAGGTTGTTTCAATTGTTGAATGAGCAATAAAAGTGTGTCAGAATAATTGTACTCTTTCTTCAATCATTTTAGAACGTAGAAAAGGAGATCTGTCTGAGGAACTGCAGCGTAGCTGTATGCAGGGAATGCAGGAGAGTGTCCTGCCTGATGTTCAGACCCATCTAGAAGATTTCAGGTAAATACAGTTGACTTAAACTAACTGGTAGAACAGGTCACGTACAGCAGACCCAGTCCGTATCACTGAATTTGCCTGCCTAAGGGAAAAAAGATAAGCCAACATCAACCCCATTTCACTTCTTCATTGGGTTCCATATAATTTTGCATAAATATTTTTCACTTTGAGCAAAAACGTTTCAGTTTTATGTTTACCAGAGGAAAGGAATAGTATGGTCACACTTTGTCTCTGTGCCATCCAATTCCTGTTCTTGATGATTTTCTGCTGTTTTGTGGGGAATATTTGTACAATAAAATCTTCATTATCTGGCATTCAATCAACCGGAAACTCAAACAACCAGCAAAAAAAATTGAGGAAATCAATTTTTTTTTTGAAAATGAATGAGAATAAATAAAGTTTTAAATAAAAGTTTAATACTATATCAGTAAATGTTCTCCAAAGCAACACATAACCCATTGGGAGCAAACATTGAGCAAGCATAGCGCCCTGTTTGTGCCTCATTTGCAGCAGTAGTTTGAATAAAGTTTCTATAAAGATGTGTTTGAATAAAATGGTGGTACCCTGGATGAAGGGCCAGCCAATGCCACTCACCACTGGGATGACTCTCCCAGTGCGGGTTAGTAGCTCTTTGATTGCACTGTATTTGCTTTGCTCAAGAGACTGCCGTAGGAAATCAATGACTCTCGCTGTTGTGTCCTAGTCAAGCAAGCTCACTACGTAGTAGTAGCAAGTGTTGTCGGCGGGGATCTGTCGAAGGTGAAACTGGACTTTGGCCTGTTTGAACCACGCATGTGGGTGCGACGCCCAGGACGTTGGCAGGTTGAGTGAGACTGCATGGAGAGTTGCTTGGTCCGTCATCTTTGGGTCCAACTGCCGGTTGGGCCTGTCAGGGTCACCAATGTGGCGTGCACACTATGAGAAGCGTAGAGTAAGATCAACATGCACACAATCGAGTCAAGGTCAAAGATTGATTTATTGCTCTGCCTCTGACGACAGGAGTGACGTCATTGCAGTGCCGGCCTCCATCTGGCAGGTATTCCCGGTGTTGCCCGCTGTTTCCCATCGTGCGGGAGGTTTCACAGGGCTATGGCTGTTGGTCCCTGCAGGGACCTTGCGATTGCTGCATTTGCCAGCCTTTTTGTGAGCCTGGTCATGACTTGGTTCGCAGACCGCTACTTACTTTACTTACATGGAACAAACTTAATTGCATGAATATCTAAACATTAAACATTTTACTCTATTTTTGGTCACATTCTTTGAAAACAATTAACTGTTGCTCCATCTACAGGTTCCTCCCTCTCCACGGAGCTGTCAGAAAGACAAACGATAACATTATGGATAATTTCACCCTCCCCCATCCCCATGTCTATAGATAAAGCTTCTGAACAGAGCTACTCTTACTAAGCAGGGATAAGGAGACACTTTGAAAGAGTCACCCCAACAAACAAGTGGTATCAACCAACTTTTCATCCTGGGCAATGCCATTGCTGTTTCATGCAACTTTATTCAAACAGCTGCTATAGTAAAGCACTCTGATGGCTTGCTCCTATCTTCACCAATGGCTTAATTTCTGCAATTTCAAGCTTGCATATTTTTTACCTATTATTTTATTCTTCTTTATTTTTGTTGATTTTATTTGCCGTTTGCTTGAAGTCCGGATACCAGGGGTTTTACTGAATGTTACTTGTCAACTAGCTGTCTGTTTGGCCTTTCCTTTGGGATTTTATTGTGGGGTAACTGGTTCCAAGGTTTGACTGAGAACATTAAATGTAACCCTGGTGTTAATCCTTACCTGTATTCCACAGACAAAAGCGGAATATGGGAATGACAATCGGAGAGAATGAATTGGCAAAGTTAGACGCAGAACGAATACGAGATCGCGGAGCAGCAGAGCAGAAGGAACGGGTGTGCGCAGAGCACCTGCTACAGAAGATCGATGATGTCCTGTAAGTGACATTTTAAAATCTAGCCTACATGTGATTAATTTTGCTGACTTTCAGTCTCAGCCTTTCTGGTAACAAGCTTTGGGAAGATAGCTAAATGCGGATGGTGTAGTTCATTTGGATTCCACAGAATTCATGACTATTACAAAGCCATGCAGTAATCAGCTCAGACTTGTACAAGTTTTCAGTGCTCTCTGGACTAATGAATCGTATTAGTTCCCCACAATAACTTTTTAAGATTTTTCTTCAGATTTCTCTTCTTGCTGTGTTAACAGCACTTTCATTCTAAATTTCCAACTCAGAGCCAGTATTGAAAATCCTGACAAATGTAACTGTAGACTTTACACTATTTTATTTCTGTACCTTGTATTGGAACTATCAAGTTCTTGAGATTTTTTTCTGTGTTGCAACTCCATTATTTTCTCCTCTGCCATTTTTATTGCATTTTAAATCTGATATACTCCCTCACTGGACATTCTAATTTTCATGTCTTGCCAATATTTTGCCCTCACAACTATAAAAACAGATCTACAATTCTAACTTTGGTCAGTCATTTTCGTTACATTTTTTATGTTGTGCCTGCAATAATGCCACATTCCTCCATTCATCATCATTTTCTTTTCATCACTATTTCCCCAAATATGTTGTTCCCAGGATTATTAAGGTCTATTCTTTAAACCAGGTCTCTCTTGTTGCTACTGTATTTCTTGTGACAACTTGAAAATATCTCCTTCTGGGCCTTGCCTACCCATGTCATTTGCATTTATTCCCTTGCACCAAACTCTTCTCATCACTCTGGCTGAACCTCCTATTTCTCTTTGGCCCAATATTGCACATATGCACCTTGTTTCTTTGAGTTCTTTTAATTCAGATACCTTCCCAATTACCTTATTAAATGCTCATGCATGGCCACTACTTGACCAACATATTGGTTCCAAACTGTTTTGGGGCAATCTGCCCATTAAACTGGAAATTGTAATGCTCAGTTGTCGTTGATTGATTGGACCTGCTGGACTTTTTGTGATTGTTCACGTTGTCACATTACTCACAAATTATTTTTGGCTTTTTAGTGCAACCTTGTCCCCTTCTGAGGAAGAGAAAAGGTAAGTTTGACAGCTTCCTGCTCATTAAACCCTCTGCTGCATAACAGCCCAACTAGCTTCTGTTCAATGTGCACACCCTATATTTTCAATACAGGTGGTATCTCTCTTTTCTGGTGCTCTGAGGTCTAGAAACTCCCATGGTCTGGCACGTTATTATAGAATATTTTATTTATGAATTTAAAACCACAGAAATTCAGATATATTACTATAAATCAACTTCTAATACTAATATGTGTGTGTTTGTTTGTCTATATAAGAAATAGAAAAATAGAGAATTAAGAAGAATCCCCTCCCCCTCAATTCTGTCCCCCCCCCCCCCCCCCACACTAAAAAGAAAGAAAGTATAGGACAAGAGATTCACAACAGGAATACTCTATATTATAAAGCTTCTAAAGTAAAGAGACCTTTAGGAGACAGGGAATGTCTGAGTTTCATTTAAATATTCATACCGGCTCTTTGTAAATATGAGCACCATATTTTTCAAAATGTATAGTATTTATCTCTTAAGTTGTAAGTAATTTTTACAAGTGGTATGAAACTCCGAACTCCTGTATGCTACCTTTGCATACCTAAATCTGCATCTGATTTCCAAATTATAGCAATACATTTCTTAGCAATTGCTAAAGCAATTTGTACAAATTTCACTTGATACATATTCAATTTTAATTTAGGTTTAACTTCTTTAATAGCCCCCAATAGAAATAACATTGGATCCTGTGGGAATTTAACCCCCATTATCTGCTCTAACAAATTACCTATTTCCATCCAAAGAGGTTTAACCCTAGGACAGCGACAAGTAGAATGTAAAAATGTACCGACTTTCTGTCTACATTTAAAACATAAATCCTAAAAGGTATGGTTCAATCTACTTAATTTTTGAGGTGTCAAATATAACTGATGGATAAAATTATATTATATACCAACCTATATCTCACATTTATTGTACTTTTTATACTTTGTCTACACAACTCAATCCAACTACGCTCATCTATTTGTCTCTTCAAATCTATCTCCCATCTTTGTCTTGATTTATGAGCCCCTACTATCTGGGCTTTCCTTTGTAACAAATTATACATCACCGAAATAAATGTCTTTAAATTTCCATTACATATCAACGACTCCACCTCTCAACCATGACCAAAATTATTCCGTTAAAAAGTTCTTAACCTAATAATAACAAAGTCGGGTATTTTCAGATATCTAAAACTTCCTTCGTTCTACAGAAAGTCATTAATTTCCCTGCTTCATAACAATCCTCAATCTTCTCAATAGCATGACATTGCCAAATCCTTAAAAATAGATTCCCCATAGAAAATGGAATACATCTATTTTGAAATAATGGCATTTTCCCTGACATCAAACCTCCTCCCCTAATCTCTTTATCAACCTTATTCCAAAACTCAATTAAATGCTTCAAAATGGGTGTTTCTCTATTTTATATCAACAATATTGAATTCCATTTATAAATAAAATCTTGCGGATTTTCTTCTCCTCTTTTACTGAGTTCTATATTCACCCAAGCTGGAATTTTATTTAAATCATGCATTACATTAACAAATTGCAACTGGGCTGTTTTATAATAATTCATAAAATTGGTGAGTTGCAAACCTCCCAAATCATACTTCTACGTTAATTTCTCCAAGGAAACCCTCACCATTTTTTGGGCTGGCACATTTGAATCTGCTATCATTAGTACAAACTCTTTACAGACAGTGCGGGACTCGAACCCTAGTCCCGATCACTGGCGCTGTAAAGGTGTTGCACTAACGGCTATGCTAATCAGGCTGCCCCACAGTATTATTTCCTATTTTAAGCTTTGTTCTACCTTTGATATGTTTACATAGGGGGTTCCCTTCGGGGTCAATTTCTGTTTTCTGGCATTTTCTGTGGTCTGGCAATTGCCAGGTCCCAACGTCGCCAGATTAAAGACGTTCAACTTGTACCTTTGTTTCTCACATTGCATGTTTTAATCACTGAAAACTGATACTTTTCAGCTAAATTTAAAGCTTTCTGAACCTTTCACTTACCTGTGAATAACTGCTTCACCCTAAAGGTGTGAAACCAACTTGAACCCCTTACCCGCTAACAAACGTGTCCTGTTTTTGAGCAATAGTGTATTTATTCCTTGTGACTGATATAGTCTCCTACATTCACACTCTTTCTTTCTGTGGCAGTAATTCTGTTGCGGATGTGATTCTCATGTATATGAAGCAGCTTGGTGTAAAAGTAAAGGATTCGAGGAACTTGGACAGAGATCGCAGGTTACGGGTTGCATTCTTCCCAAAGAAGAAGGTTTGTGTTTATGCATTTACACCTTGTTGTTTGAGGCTAGGAATTGGAAATTGATCTGTGAAGATGAATGTTTGTCATTGTGAAAGGAATGGCAGTGATGTGGGCAAGCTCAATCTGCATGGCACTCGGCTTCTTGTGGAATATCCACTGCTCTAGCAGAATGGAGATTATTCCATTACATAGTATAGTTGAAAGGACTTGGAGATTCATTTGCAAGTGCAGTAGCTGACTTGCTTTTGTGCTGAAGCATTCGTGAGGCTAGTTGAGTTAAGCTTCTGTGCACTGGTGATCTCTACCAAAGAGTTGTTGGTGGGAAAGGCCAGTGCTGTAGCATGCAAGGGAAAAATGGTCAGGACTCAGCTGGGCTGAGTATTTGTTTAGGACTAACTATTTGGATAGAGATTCTGTTAATTCTAACATATGCTTGAAACAAATTGGCTACAATTCCGAAATACTGCAGTTAATAATATGAATGGGAAGGTGAGATGCATACAGTTCTAAATTGATAGGGGATTAAATATTTTAATAGGATTGGGGGTTGAGTTGCAGTTTTGGGAGTTTGGATTGTGGGAGGAAAGTGTTTGGTTTTGATTTAGAACAGTAAATGGAGATGTTCTTCTTCCTAAAGCTAGAAGAGTAGATTGTTTTGTTTCAGAAGCAACAAATTATGTGATTTTTGCAAATGGTCTTTGCTTATCCAGTACTGATTCTTGCTATCAAGATGTGTTTCTGCTTCATGTCTCATTCTGTCTTTGCACCACCACCAGCCAAGTATAAAGAAAGAAAAGGAAACCGTAAAAGATGATGAGAAAAGGAAACGGTTCCAGAGCATTCTGGACCCCATCCGCCGCACAAGCAAACAGGATCGTAGTGCAAGTAAGTGCTGAGCGCCATTTGACTATTTTCTTTAAATATAGTAGTGACTGGAGACTGATCTGTTCCACCTTTGTTTAGTTGAAAAGGCTAAGTTACTGCACCAGAGGCAAATGGGACCATACAGCCGATCAGCTTCTCTCTCTGACCATAGTGAAAGATCAAAGTCTATTCCGTTTCTCAGTGAGGGAAGTGATGCGAGTTACCAGCCAGTGGTGATTGGCTCACCAGCACCACCTACAGCCAACACTGTCCTTGATGGGATCTCAGAGAACGATACAGGTATTAAGAGATGCAGTGCAATCACCACAAAATAATTTGTGCACTATGACTGTAGCAATGCCTTCAAAAGGCTCTGCACCTGCTAGCACCCTCTCTTTGCCTGCATGTGACTCTGCTTTTCTTTTCCCTTCTCTTATTCTTCTCTGTGCTCCTTATTCTCCTCCTATCTTTTCTTCTCTTCCACACCGTTTTCACCTGCTCCCATTGCATTCCTGCTTTTTTAAAAAATTGTTCCTGGACCAATTTCTGACCCTTCCCTCATTCATTCCTGCTTTTTAAATCTGTTTTTGATTCAACCTGACCCTTTCCCCTCCCTCTCTCACCCCACCCCTTGCCCTTTCTTGTGCAGACATCCATCAACCATTGGCTTTGTGGACCTGCTATGCCCTTGTCTGTTCCTCTTGCAGTTTTTCTCATTTTTCTCTCTTGTTCTGCTTTTCTTTTCTCTTTCGCTATGTTTGTGATTGAAGCAGAAACTACGTCAACATTTAAAGAGTTTGAGAGATGGTTGATGGAAGTGGGAATAGAGTTGCGTGTTCTTTTAATTTCCATACAGTTCTTTCTGTCTTTAATTCTTTCTATTCTTCTCAGATTTGGCACTTGCAACTCCTGCAGCATTGAAGATGTTGACAGACAATTTATTCATTGGGGATTCCAGCACTTCTACACCAAAGTCGGCCTTTGAGCTTTCACCCCCCCTTGATCAGGTGATGGAAGAGGACCGAGAGTCAGAAAAGTGAGTAATTCGTGATCAATGTTAGCAATGCAGTTGTAGTACAAAATGCATTTGATCAAATGAAGCAGGACTCAACGCAACTGATGTCTTGGAATATCTCCGGGATCCATTCCTTGTGTTGAGAGGAGATTGATTCTGTTGGAGAGCATTATTGTGGGTTAACTGTTTTGCGTTAAGTGCTGATGGTTGAGGGTGACTATGGAAATGGTTATTTATTTACCCGCTGTCTAATTTGTGTTGCCTTTCAGAAGTCTTGAGACTGCTACACCGCCATGTACTCCTAAACCAGGTCGTTGGTGAGTTTCCAACTAATCTGCGTTTTGTTAAAATGAGCAGTGTAAAGATGTGATTGTGGATGCTGATCTGCCACCATAATTTCTCCAACTGTACAGGAATGGTGACTATATTCCCTCTGTAGAAAATTACTCTTCTTGCACATCTCCTTTCAAATACTTTGAATAATATTGAGGGCCAGTACTAGGCTAGAGGTCTATCTGAAGAACTGGTGGATACTGGCCTATTTGTAGCACCTGGATACTAATGTGTTATGACTGATGTCTAATGTTGTAATTATAATTGTAGATCTATCACTGCATAAAACTCGTGCAGCACTGGTGAATAATTAATCTGCTTCGTACACATCAGTGGTCATAACAGTGAGCAACTGTGTTGCGTACTGGTATTTCACTGAGATGCAGTATTGTTGGATATCTGTCTATTGACAGATCACCCCTGAAATACAATTCTGCTATTGTCATTGTGTAATATTGAGGTAAAATTATTGGTAACAATAAGTCTGAACCTGTATAATTCCAACTTCATGCCCACCAGTGCTGGTGTAAGATAATTTTCAAAGAATGAGCATTGTTTTAATTAGGATTTCTCCAGTGACGTTACTAGCAGTATAACAAGGCATCATCCGCAAATTGATGTCCCAAGTTCTCTGTCACGTTCCAGGAAAATTTGGTGGGGAATTTGATCTTTACATGCTGGCAGTGCAAGTGTATACAGCTGAATAGCTTCTCATGCACGTCGTAAAGTGCAAGGAGAGCCATTCAGCCCTATATGAAAACACCTACTTGGTTCGTCCCATTCCTCGCTGTTTCTCCCAGCCCTACAATTCTCTGGCCAATCATTCTATACTTTGGTAAGGAATTCTCAGTGATTTATTTTTTGGTCCCGTTTCCCAGGGCGGATGGGCATGGTTATGGAGCATGGACTGAGGCTGGTTCTCAGTCCCACTCTCTGAGTCAGGCAGAAGACGATCAAATGCACTTGTCGGATGTGGAGCAGGACCCAGCCAATTGGCAGCAGCTGGTTAGTCGAGATGTCCTGTCTGGCCTGAAACCACATGAGATCAAGAGGCAGGAAGTTATTAACGGTAAGGCATCAGTTGTGAAGGGTCAGGAATGTTCAGGTGTAGTGTGGACTCTCTGGTTTGGGGACAGGCTATGATGATTCAGGATTTGAAGAGGGAGCATGTTGGGGATTGATAGGATGTATAAAAGTAGATTCAGAGGAACGTGAGAAACTTTTGAGATTGAAAAATGACAGGAGATTCATTGGACAATAGGAAGTGTCTGGATGGGTAGGAAGAATGGGAAGGAAACCTTGGACAATCCCAGCAAAGAGATTGAGGGGGGTGGGTGATAGGACATGTCAGCAAATCTTGAAGCTTTAAGATTCAGTTACATTTTGAGGCAATGCAGATGGTTGTCTTCACAGAGTATATTCCTAAATTTTATTAATTTTCAGTGCAGTTTTTGGGAATCCAGATATGGATGTTTACTATGAGTGGTGTTTCTAATCTTCATTTCTAGCATTGGTCATAACTTTGTATGTCTTGTTTTTGATTATTTTGTTCAGAACTTTTCCACACAGAACGAGCTCACATTCGAAAGCTGAAGGTGCTTGATGTGATCTTTTACCAGAAGATGATGCGAGATGGCAACATACCAGCAACAGATGTGCGAAATATTTTCTCCAACCTTGAGGAAATCCTCCAGCTTCACGGTAACTGTTAAAATGGGTGCTTTGGGACCCAGCATTTATGAAAGTAAGGTTATCAAAGTAAAGGAATTTGTTGTCCAGATGGCTTGGGTTTCTCAATGACTATTCGGAAGCCTTGAATTTTGAGATGGGATTTCAGATCCCACCTAGACAATTTATCAGATAAGTCTAGAATTAAAATCCTTTTTATGATGTCTTGAAGACCCTTGATGTCCTTCAGGGTACAAAATCTTCCATTATTATTCTGGTTTGGTCAAATGAATGTCCAAACCCACCTTTTTAAATGCCCTCTAAATCCCCCAACTTGCCTCCCAGATCAAGGGACAAATAAAGTTGGAATGTTGGCCAAACCAACAGTGTTTACATTCCGCAAACCACTTTTGTGGTAAGTTAAAATGAAAACATTTTTGAATTTCAGTATTAGTCCTATTGCTGAAATGTGTGAAGTCCTGCAGCTATAACTGAGTAGACGGGAACTCAAGCCTAATGACAATGCACAACAACGATCGGGAGAAAGAAAGTGCATTTCAGGGCCAGCTGTGTGATGGGAAAACATGATTGCTAATAATGAAAGAAGAAAAAGGATGTGGAATTTCCAGTGAATACTGTAAAATCCAGATTTGATCTCCTTAGGTTTGAGAAGGTTAACAGCAGATTTTCATTGACGTGATCTAAATATTGAAGAGTAGCTCAGGTAATGAAGGATCACTAACACAGGACAGCAAATTTTTTTCAAAAGGTTTGCTTCCTGAAAAAAAAATTGGGGATTATGATAAGGCAACTTCAGATTTGCTGTATCACAGAGGAAGTTGGACAAACATTAAATGAACTTTTATTGAATTTATCATGTTTAATTGCATAATGATGCTGACACGTTGCTAGTTCAACTATGTTTTACCACTGATTTTTGTGTACATGCCTCTCGTATCAGTGTCCAACAATAGTTGGCCAGCACTGATGGATTACAGTTGCCCTGCTTTTCCATAGTCGCAATGCTTTGGTGAAACCTTTCACCATGTTTGTCACTGATTGTACCAAGAACACCAGGGAAGAAGCCCAAGTGTGAATACAGAAAATGCATTTTCAATGACATGGTGCACTTCATGGTTTTATATGCTTGAAACCTGTTGTGTCAATCAACTGGATGTAGTTGTATCTATGGTTTATAAAATAGGTTGTATCTTAAAAAAAAGTACACATAGAAAATTTTTAATGTGATTTTTGTGATTAACAGCCCAAAGTCCATAAAATACACCAAAAAGTATTCAGGAAGCAAAATCTTCAGAGGGGTCAGATTTCAGGGAATGTGGAGAGAAGAGGATAATTTATGATCTAGAATGTCCTCATGGAAATGCTGGTGAAAGCAGATTGAATAATAACTTGGGAAAAACTAACTGAATGCATTTCTGAAAAAGAAAATGGGCAAGAGTATGCTCATTGGTAGTTCCTGCACAAAGACTGTGGCAACACTGGAGTAATGGTTTGAATGGCTTCCTCTGTGTTGTATGTACTATGATCTTCTGTCCTGGATCAATTTAACACATGGTGATTATGAAGTAATAATTCATAGGCAGATTTCCTTTTTTTTTCCAGTTTCATTAAATGAACAAATGAGAAAAGTCTGGAAAAGAAATGAAAATTTTGTGGTTGATCAGATCGGAGAAGACTTGCTGAGCTGGGTGAGTGTCCATATATGAATTACATGGAATTGATAATATACCAGATCTGTGAGGGCAGAGCATGGTGGGGGGGGGGGGGGGGAAACAATTCTGTAGTGTAATATTTCTTGGATTTTAGTATGGGTAATTAATGCACATTCATTAAAATTGGGATCAAAAAGAAGACCCTGATCTGACAAGTTATGAAAAAGCTTATTGGAGTTATAAGAACATAGGAAGTAGGAACAGGAGTAGGCCAAAATTGGCCCATCGAGCCTGCTCCGCCATTCAATAAGATCATGGCTGATCTAATTTATGACCTAACTCCACCTACCTGCCTTCTCCCCATATCCCCGAATTATGGGGTCAAAGCTGCAGGATTCCAAGATCTGGAAAGAAGTAATCATCACTGATGATTGCAAAGTCTCTGATTCCTACGATAGCAGGCTAACTACCAAGGTGCTGGAAAAAAATCTACATTATCCTGCCTTGGACATCTGTAACTTTTCATTGTTGCTCGATCAAATTTTTGGTCCCCACAGTTAGATTCAACACATGGACTTCAGCATTTTAGTAATATCCAGGACAGGGGTACTTGATCGGCAATAAGTGCTTGCCTTGTCATTCTCAAAATTCCAAGACCTCTAATTTATGTAAGATTTATTTTTATTCTCTTTGAAGCTCGTCTTCATTGTGTTAATCAGTATCTTTCTCCTGTCCAGTGACTAGAATTGTTATTTACCTGTTGCCTGGTGCTGCTGGACTCCTGTCTGAGTAATTCCTATTTTCTTTTTCAGTTCAGTTGCTCTGAAGAGGAGAAGTTTAAACGGGCTGCAGCCACCTTCTGCAGCAATCAGCCCTTTGCTTTGGAACTGATCAAATCAAAGCAAAAGAAAGATTCCAGATTTCAGGCAATCATTCAGGTGAGATCAGTCTCCTCCAAAGCCTTGAATTAATTCCAAATTATTACATCTTAAATTTGTACATGAATAATCAACAAGGATGTTAATGCGATGCATCCAGAGCTGGAACCAAAATGCAGAGGTATAAATCAAATTCGATGGAGAGTAAGGGATCCACATGCATTCACTTCAAATGCCCCAGGTAGGCACACTCAGGTTAAATACATTTTGAAGGAATCTTTATTCTGTCACCATTTAGCATCTTGGAGTATACCTCCATACCAGTTCCAACACAAGAGAGCTGCACATCACTACTATCCCAACATTCAGATCCCATCAGATAATTCCACTAATCCCATTCATCCTCTTAATTTTGCTGTATTCCTGCAACAACTCCTTCGTTGTGTGCATTCTATCCCTTTTGATGTTTTTAACAACTTGCCTAGGCTAAAGAAGAACGTACAGAAGCCTCTTACCATCATACCTTTGGGATGTGGGAAGAAGCAAGTACATTCAGTCAGAAAGAACATGAAAATTCCACACAGCATTCAAGATCATAATTTTACACAATCTGTAGCTGTAAGATGGCATTACTAACTATCTATATCACTTTGCCCTCTGGTACACAATGGGTTGGAAATGGAATAAAGCTTGCTCTTTGCTGTCCCATCTTGCGCTCCTCTCTCTATACCAATTACTTCCCTCTGCCTTGCAGGAATTCCATTGGATAGAGTGGTGTTGTCATTTCAAATTGTAGGACATTGAGGAGGGAGTTCTGATGATCTTGTCAAATCTTATTGTGTAGAAAATCTACACAAGGTCCAGAAACTGCATAGTGAAGGTGTACAGACACAGGAGAGATCTGTTTTAGTGTTATTTCATCCTAATGAATGTGATTTTCTAGCAATTAGAAAGAGATTTGAAATAGAAATGGAGTGATGACAGAAGGTATTTGCAATGTTGCACACAAATGAATCTTGCTGACAAAGTGATATTTTGCAGGAAGCACAGAGTAACCCACAGTGCCGGAGGCTGCAACTTAAAGACATCATCCCAACTGAGATGCAGCGTCTGACCAAATACCCATTACTTCTTGAGAACATTGCTAAAAATACAGGTAAGATCAATCTGAAGTCATTCAAATAGAACTACCGGGTTGCACACAAATCTTCTGGAAAAAGGTTAACAGTGATGTGATCAGAGAAGGATATCCTCTCAGATAACCATCAGTTGTGTTTCATTACATGCCCTACGCCATAAAATGTGTATGCTGTGAGCATGAGTAGATAATGTATGAGAAGCATTACTAATGGCACAGATATCACTTGAAATGCGCATTTGACGTTAAGTAGGAGTATTACCCAAAGTGTTATCAGAAAATCTCCACTGATGCTAGTCTTGTTAGTAACCATCTCAAGATGCCATAGGAGCTGTGTCGTTTTTAAGAAGTGATCCTCCAATAATTGCAGGTACCCACTAGAGAAGGGGCAGTGTTGGATCTACTTGGGGAATGAAATAGGGCAGGTGACTGTGGTGTGTGTTGGGGGGCACTTCAAATCCAGTGATCGTGGTACCATTAGTTTCAATATAATTATGGAAAGGGATAGGTCTGGTCTGATGATGAAGGTTTTTGAGTTGGGGAAAGCCAGATTTGATGAAATGAGAAGGGATTTGCAAGGATTGGTTTGGGCTGATTTATTTTTTGGGTAGGAGGTAGAGGAGAATTGGAGGGCAATTAAAGGTGAGATTTTGAAGGTGCAGAATCTTTATGTTCCTGTAAGGATAACAGGCAGAGCCAAAAGTTTGAGAAAGGCGTGGTTTTCAAGAGAGATTAGGAAGTTGATTTGAGATAAAAAGGGAGGCCTATGTTAAATACAGGAAGCAAGGTATTGGCGAGATGCTTGGAAAATACATGGATCGTAAAAAGAAGCTGAAGAAGGAAATTAGGATAGCGAAAAGAAGGTATGAGGTGGCTGTAGCGAACAGGGTGAAAGTAAATCCAAAGGGTTTTTACAAATATGTGAATAGCAAAAGGAGGTTGAAGGATAGAATTGGTCCACTAGAGAATCAGAGCGGACAAATGTGTGGAGAACCTAATGAGATGGGGGAGATATTGAATGAGTTGTTTTCGTCGGTGTTCATTAGGGAGAAGGAAATGGAATTGTGTAGGATAAGTGAGGCAAAAGGGGTAATTATGGAAAATTTAGAGATTAGGAAGGAGGGGGTTTTGGAACTTTTGAGGCATATCCCAACGGGATTTTCCACAGAAGCTAGGAAGGATATCAATAAGGTAGAGAGGGTGCAGAGAAGATTTACTGAAATGTAGCCTGGATTGCAGTATCTAGAATGCAAAGAAAGACTGAGTAGACTGGGTCTTTATTCATTGGAGTGTAGGAGGTTGTGGGGGGATTTGATAGAGGTATTTAAAATTATGAGGGGGATAGACAGAGTAGATGTGAGGGTAGATGAGATTGGAATGAGGGGTCAGAAGTTAAAGGGTTATGGGGAAAAAGTTTAGAAGTAACATGAGTGGGAGCTTCTTCACTCAGTGGTGGCTGAGTGAAATTACCTTCTGGAAGAGGTGGTTGCAGCAGGGTCAATTTTGTCATTTAAGAGAAGGTTGGATGAGTGTATGGATGTGGGGATTGGAGGGTTATGGACAGACCAGGTAGGTGGGACTAGTGGAGTTCACTTAAATCTGTGCGGACTAGAGGGGCCACGATGGCCTGTTTCTGTATTGTAATTGTTTTATGGTTATATGGTTATAAGTAAACCATAACACTGGAAAAAAAATAGAGGTTGAATGTTAATTTCATTTTAGAGGTGCTTTCATTTAAGAGCTTTCCCGGTGGAAGATAAAATTACTTTCTGTAATGAGACAAGTCCTCTTGTTCTTAGATCCAGAACAACATGAAGAGAAGAAGAAAGTGAAACAAGCAGCAGAATGCTGTCGTCAGATCCTGAACTTTGTGAATCAGGCTGTGAAGGAAGCTGAAAATAAGCAGGTGAGTGTTTGAGGTGAAGACTTAATGCATGAGACCTTGTCCTGCTGCACAGATATGTTGTTTGAGTGGAAAGACTCTGCATTGATTCTTGCCCTTTACATGTGGTAGATTAAGTGATTCCTAAGTTTTTCCATGAGCCTCCTAGGTAAAATATTGTAGATTAATTCCATAAATCTGAAATAAATGCTTGTTTGCAGGCTACTGAGGGGTTGGGAGAATAAATTTCATGGACCTCAGCATTTATCAAGTCAGGATAATGATTCAGCTATGCAGTATGGAAACAGGTCTAACTCCACTTGCTGACTAGGTTGGCCAGTTGAGTTGGTTGCACTTGCCTGCACTTGACACATATCCCTCTAATCCTTCCCAATCCATGTACCTGTTCAAATGTAACTGTTATAATTTTACACCTCTCTGTCAACATCCTTTGACAGCTCGTTTTTAATATGCATTATGCCCCCTCCCCCGTGTAAGAAAGTTGCTTTTTGGGTCTCTTTAAACCTTCTTCACCTCATCTTAAACCTGTGCCTACTAGTTCCATCTTATAACTGAAGCCCTCCAGTCCTGGTAACAAGAAAGGGGTTACAAAAGAGATCTGCCTCGATAAATGAACATGAAACATTCTCTCTCTATCAATTTTATCTATTTTGTGGTAATACATTTTTAGATTGCAAATATATTTTATTAAAGACCTTGATAGAGGATGAGACCAACTGTCTCTCATAATTCATTGACAATTTAATTCATTGACTTTGCATCAATGTCACCCCTTGGTTTTTTTTGACTGATATTGTCATTCACTGGATGCATAAAAGGATTGGCAAGTAAGATAACAAAGACTTTTTACTGTTTACTGTGTGGAGTATATTTCCTCATGCAAGAATTGATTTTTTTTTAAAGTTAGATTTCCTCAGTTGACTTGTATGAAATTCTCCCACTCTGAACAACTCCACACTTCTCCACTTGTTTTGCAATTAGATTATTTGGACACATCAGAAATTGACTCCATTTTGACAGGAGGGTAACAGAGTTATATAATCAGTCACACAACAGAAGCAGCTTTGACAACCTGAGATTCACAATGAAGCCTCTTATCAAAGAGCCAAAGGCTATCATTTAAACCTAAATATATGTCAGGACATCACAAAGCTTTCTGTGCTGTGATCAATCCAGTATTTTCTTGTGAAAGTTAATGGATTCTTTCCTTGTGTCAGCGGTTGGAAGATTACCAGCGCCGCCTGGACCTGTCTAGCCTGAAGCAGTCAGACTATCCGCTAATTGAGGAGTTCCGGGTGAGTGATTAATGGAAAAAATATCAAAGCTTCCTCATTAATCATTTCACATCTGAAATTTAATAATAAAACATTGTAGAGAGTCATTTTGCATTTAGCCCAATTTGTAATTACCTTTTAAGAATTTGGACCTTACAAAGCGGATCATGATTCATGAAGGGCCTCTGACTTGGCGGGTGAATAAAGATAAGACAATCGGTGAGTGAAAAGCTCCATCAGAAGATGAAGTGGTAGGTAATGACTTTTTGAAGAGTGAAAACAGATAGTGAGTTTTATTTGGAAAATGGGCAAAAACTCACACTCTGTCTTCTGCTATGAGTTTGTTTCCTGATCACTTTACAACCCACACACCTGAACATTATTTGGAAAATATTCAAATGTCAAGAATTGTTTATTTTACCTTTTTTCTAAAATGTTACTGCTGCACTGTGAACTGGAATACTACACTTGTTTCTGTCGATCAGATATCTCTTTAGGGCATTTATGATTTTGGGTGCTTAGAATAAAAATTCCCGCTCCACAATAGGCATTTCTGACCATGAGATATTTATAGTGTAGGATTCGTATTTCTACAGTATTTGTGATTTTGGATCTTTGTCTCCAATTTTTAAACATTAGTTGTTTGTCTTGGGTACTTCAATGCCAGGTTCCCATCTGTCTACTAAAACCTCTGATATTTACAATATAAAATTCTTGACACAGGGATATTTACAGTGCTACTTGCATTCTGGTTCTTGTATTTTGATGCATTTTAAAAATTTTGGATGGTTCTTGTATGAATTTTAGACCTCGGGTATTTGTGGTAGGCATGTCTTTTTTGGGTATTCACAGATCAGATTGCTGTCTCCCAAGTGTGAATGATGGAGACTTCTGTTGCAATGGTGTTTACAAATTTTATTCTGCCTCTTGTATTCATAGCGCTGATTTTTGTATTTGTAGTGGTGTAAGTATCTAACGAGCAGAAGCTCTGTAGTGTAGGATTCCTGGTTACCTAGTATTTATGATGCTCATTCTTCATTGCTTTGTAATTGACCATTGGTATGAGCTGGAGGTTTTACTAGTGCATCCATGCAGTGCCTCCCTATATTTCCGCAGTGTGGTAGTGAAAATTCACACTTGCACAAATCACTACTAAAATTAGAGATATGGATTAAAAGTTCACTTTTATCAGATTTTTGTGAGGGGAAAAAATAAAGAAAGAAATTTGTCAACTTGTTCGTGTGACAGAAAATTATGATACATGTGATGCCTTTTAAGGCAGAGCTGCAAAGGAAAACACTGAATCACGTTGTAATCAGAAAAGAACTGCTTTAATCTCTTTTTAGACCACTTTTTAAGTCACTTCCAGTTCGGCTGTTCGGAAACTGGAAATGACGTCATAATATTCCCTTCGAGTTTCTCAGCCCATGGTCTTTGTCCCCGAGGTGGTGGAGGTCCAGAGCCATCTCATCGCAGGCCGCCAGGACTTGTGGCCTTACAGGGACGGTTTGAACGTGAAGCCATGCCCTCACCCCCCGCAGTTGCCACAACAGTATCCCCCTTCAACCCCTAGAATTGTCCCCAGTACGATAGTCTGAGTCTGAGGCTTTTTTGGGGGGGCGACCATGGCAATGCGGCGGTGGAAATAGCACTAGCTCAGCAGTGTCCATATAGGCTGGTTTGAGCCTGTCCCTTGTATACAGCTTGTGTTTTCCCCCAGTGTCCAAGAGCAGGGTTGGCCCATTGTTTTTTTTTAAGCACTTTGTATGGTCCAATGTCCCCAGTGTTGGGCGGCAGACAAACACAAAAGACACCATGTCGAGATCCGCTGGGAAGTACATGGGTGGGGAGCCATATCATGTGGTTGGGACTGGGGCCTATAGCCCCAGACAGTGGCGCAATTGTTGGAGTTCTTCAGATGCAGTGGAATCAGCACCATTGGGCAAGGGTGCAATGTCAGGTGGCACAAACAGGGGCGTGCCATAAACCAGCTCAGCTGATGAAGCCTGCAAGTCCTCTTTTGGAGCGGTCCGTATTCCCAGCATCACCCAAGGCAGTGCGTCCAACCACTGCAGGCCTGTGAGATGTGCTTGCAGAGCCTGCTTCAGTTGCCAGTGAAAGCATTCCACTAGCCTTTGGCTTGAAAGTGGTAGGACATGGTGAAATGGAGTAGTATGTCGCAGAGACACGATAGTGCAGCCCAAAGTGCAGAAGTAAACTGCATGCCTCTGTCGGAGGTGATATGCACAGTTACCCCAAAACGTTCCACCCAGGTAAATAAAAATGTCCCAGCACATCTCAGTTGCTATGGGTGCAACTTCTGGCCAGTGGGTGAATTGATCGACGATGGTGAAAATGTATTCGTGGCCACGCACTCGGACTGAGGTCCAATGATGTTGATATGGATGTATTGGAACCTCTGGGTGGTGGGAGGGAAATGCTTCACCGGGCCTTTGGTGTGTTTATGGAGTTTGGCCGTTTGACAAGTCAGACGTGCCCACTCTCGCCTAGTACATGGCCAGCCCTGCGCATACAGAACCCGTCTCCGGACAAGTTATCAAAGGTCCTATCTGAGTTCCCCGAAATCCTTACAACAGATTTTCATTTGAGCACCCCACCCCACATAACGTCCAACATTATGTGACAACCGAAGGACCGCCCATTCACACCAAGGCAAGGAGACCTCCCTGTGACTGTTTACAACTAGCCAAAGAGGAATTTAAAATGATGGAAGTGCTGGGCATCATCAGGCATTCTGATAGCTCCTGGTTGTCTCCCTTACATATGGTACCTAAAGCAAGCGGGGGTACCAAAGACTGAACAGTGCAATGGTACCAGATCGCTACCCAATACCACACATTCAGGAATTTGCTGGGAATCTGCACAGGAAACAGTTCTTTTCCAAAGTGAACCTTGTGAAAGGTTACCACCAAATCCCCATACACCCAGATGATGTGCCCAAGGCAGCCGTTATAACACAATTTGGGCTTTTTAAATTTCTGAGAATGCCGTTTGGGTTGAGAATGCAGCCTTGAACATTAGGCACTTGGAGTATCTATTGACTAGCATGAGCATTTCGGTCATTAGCTTGGAGGTTGCAGTTATCCTGAACTCTGTCCATTTTGCAATCTGCAGTTGGACTTCAAACAATTTGCCTTTAAATGCTGGACTGCTACTTTAGTGTGGAGTCTCTCAATCCCCACTTTGAAACCTCTTGCATTAAATCCTGTATATTCCTGCATTTTGCTAGAAAGTGGGCACGGTTGGCAAAGTAGTTAGCGCATTGCCTTTACAGCACCAACGATTGGGACTAGGGTTCGAATAAGTTTGTGCCTTCTTCCTGTGTCTGCGTGGGTTTTCCTTGGGGGCTCTGGTTTCCTCCTACCGTTCAAAACGTAGCAGGGTGTAGGGTAATTGGGTGGCATGGACTTGTGTGCCAAAATGGTCTGTTACCATGCTGCATGTTGAAAATTAAAATTTATTTTAAATTTATAATTCACACAATGAAGTCAAGGGATTTACAATGAGTACACCTCACTGAGAATTTATGCAAACTCCAAAAGTAAAAACACATTGATGGAGAAACTCAGCAGGTCAAACAATGTACTTTATATAGCAAAGATAAAGAAACTTAACCAACGTTTCAGGCTTGAGTCCTTCATTGTTATGAACAAAATGTAGGCAGGCGCCTGAACTATAAATGTTTGACCTGCTGAGTTTCTCCAGCATTCTGTTTTCACTTCAGTTACAGTGTCTGCAGACTTTCTTGCTTTACGTTTATGCATGCTGTATTTATTCTTTCATATCAACACAGATCTCTACACACTTTTGTTGGAGGACATTTTGGTACTATCACAGAAACAGGATGAACGGTTGATGTTGAAGTGTCACAGCAAGAATCTTGCTGCCAATGCTGACACCAAACACATCTTCAGCCCCATCATCAAACTCTCTGCTGTTCTTGTGCGTGAAGTTGCAACAGGTCAGTTGTTTCCAGAATAACAATGAGATGGAACAGAGGAGAAAAAAATTAAAACTTGAGGTTGAGGGATAAGAAGGGGCTACTGAGGGTTCAATATCTGGACTAGTCATCTGAATTCATTCATTAATTCTGCACAAGTGGTATCTCATGTTGTTATGGTGTATTCTAACATGCAGCATTTAATTGGAAACCAATTATAGACACTGCAGCACTCCAGTATTCTAGTATTCTTTTAGAATGTTGAAGATTAAGGGGTAATTCAGTCATGGTGTTTACCATTAAAAGATTTAATCAGGTAAAGAGCCATTTTTTCTTGGGTACAGAGAGTTGGGCGGGGTGGAATTGCTGGGGTGAGTGATGGGGAGCTCCTGAAATGAGTTGGGTTACTCTAATTCTGGTATGGATCAACCTTGATCAAACTGAACTAGAGCGGGTGCATATGTGGATGCCTTCAGGACATAGACCTGTCCTTCTCAAATGCAATGTTCAGATTTTGCTCCAAAGAAAAGGAATTTGTAAAATTTATGAACATCTAATGTTTTTGTTTGTTCACTAATTATCAACTCCTACTAATTTTAGATAACAAAGCTTTCTTCGTCATCTCAACATCAGCTGATGGTGCGCAGATTTATGAACTGGTGGCCCAGACGGTGTCTGAACGAAAAACGTAAGTCACGTAACATTGTTGGAAACCTGAGACTGTGGAATTATTTTTTTGCTTTTAACAATAGATTTATTGGTTAGGCAGAAAGGGAGGAATTTGCAAGTGGAATAAAGATAAAGTTTTGTGTGGAAAGAATACAAGCCCCAAAAGATGAGGTTCATAATGGGGAGCTTTTAATTGCAAGTAGAAAAGGCCATAAAAAAGTAAAGAAATCCTGGTCTCACTGCCCAAAGTTGGATCTTAAAATAGGAAGCACAAAAGAGATGCAGAATTTGTTTTTACCTTGAATTCCACCACAGTTATGGGTTTTTCCTGAATCAGACTTTCTTGATTTTACAAAATATTTTACTGCAAATAAAGACATGGTTAATGTGCATATTGAAAGTTCAACCAGGTGCCACCAATAGAATGCTGAGTATTGATCCCACCTGGTTCACTGAATTGCCGTGCTGCCATGTGAGCAATGTTCCCAGTCAGTCCAAAGGCCTGATCCAAGATGAACAATCATTGGGTATGGATTCATTCCCACCATCTGTTATCTCTCTCTATCACCCCATGATCCAATCCCATCCTTCCTTTCAGCAGTAGCTTATTCCAGCTCTATTCCATTCTACTCTGGGTGCTGTTTCCAGCCAGAGGCCAACCAACTGAGCACAGCCAGAGTTGAATCCTGCAGCTAATCCTTTAGTTTCATCCTTCACTGATCAGAGTATTTAACTTATGAATGATTTCAGGACATGGGTACAAACAAGTAAAACAAAGTGAATTTAATAAGAAGGAAGCTTTAAATTATTTGTTTCTTTCTGCAGGTAAATTATTGGCTAAGCAATAGACCAATGTTGTGATCACCATTTGATTTTGGCTGTGGCTCATTTCGGGAGATTGAGGATTGCAGTAGGTTTGAGGAGATATTTGCTGTGCAGCAATGATAAAAGGGATGGAATCATGAAAAGGAAAGGCACTAATATGTACTATAACAATCTCTTGCATTCAGAACTAACAAACAGATCCTTGTAATGAAAACTCATGTAATTGCAGAGGGCCTTTCATGACCAAGGCTGTCCCAGGCTGCTGTTCAGCAGCGATATAATTTTTGAAATATTCATAGTTGTAAGGCAGAATGTACTGAATACCTCTGTGATCAAACAAACCATGCACATTAGGTAATTATTGCAGCTTTGGGAATATTCTGAGAGCACTATGGGGTACAATTTGGGGTATTTTGGGATCAGTGATAATCATACATTCAATACTTCAACCAAAAGCCACTTTCATAATTTTATGTATCCAAGAAACCTTGATTAGTACTGTTTTCACATTCAACAGAACAAGACTGTAAAAGGGAATGTGAACGAATTAATAGTTCAACCTGAATTCAATAAATTGTCGAGACAGAATTTAGGTTTGGAGAGAATATCAATAATTAGCCCTTAAGGACAGTAATCTCAGGAGTGCACCTCATGCCATAAAGTTAAAAGCAAAATCAATAGAGAGGTACAAAAAGGATTCCGATCCCTATGACTTTGAGGCCATTTTGGGGGGTAAACTTCTGAAAATAGTAGGACCAGCCAGATTAATGAGCACATGGGATTAAAGTTTATAAAGAATGAGATGCAAAAGAGTAAAAATGTAAAAAGGACAAAGTGAGAGAAATCGAGAATGAGAAAACTGGAAACTACTTGGGTTCCAGTTATTTTTTTCTTTTAATTTTTTATTTTTCACACTATTAACCATACTAACCAAAATACACACAAACATTTCCCTCTTGAATATACACATTGCAGATAACAATTACCTTTTTAAAAAGAAAACTTGTAAAAGGAAATCCATGGGCTTTCTTGCCCTGAAAAGAAAGATTAAAGTGAGCAAGACTGAAACAAAGGGTTCCAGTTATTGAAGCATGATTTCAAAGAGGAATCCAATTAGGTTCAGTCACCAGTCTGAGAGCCCTGCTTTATACAATTCCCTTTTGATAGTTGCTCAGTAGATCTTCCACCATTCTTAAGGCAGATAACAATTAGCTTTTTAAAAAGAAAACTTGTAAAAGGAAATCCATGGGCTTTCTTGCCCTGAAAAGGAAGATTAAAATGAGCAAGACTGAAACAAAGAGCAGGAATGTTTTAATTTAATGTAAGTGCCCAAAAGATTTGGCAAAAGTGGTGAGCTGGAGGCAAAATTTGCAGTAAATAGGATTTATGAAGATTATGGCAGAGACCAGGACCTGGCTGGGGGCTGAAAATACTGAGTTACTTTTTTAACCTGAGAGGAATAGAATGAAATGGGGGTTCCATTATGGCATTAGAGCAGGGAGGATTTTAAAACCAAATCAATTTCTTGGTTTCAAAAATAGACAGGAATTGCATTTTTTCATATCAAACTGGAGACAAGAGATGGGAAAAATAATGACATGAACATAATGTGCTGTAGGGCCTATTTCCATGCTATATGACTTGATAACTGGGTAAAGGAATAAATAAATATACAAATTGAAGAACAATGTAGAATAGGACCATGATATATAGATGGAATTATTAATCCAAATGTGATCAACTATGTAGAGGCTATGAATTGAAGTCATTGGCATATCAGAGCTGATGAATGTTATTGAAGAAGATAAAAGCAATTACAGGATAGCAAATAAAAATAATTATACAGGAATGGTCTCTTCCTGTGCTTTTAAAATCAGTTACAAAGCTGAGTTTGACGTGGATTATAAAATGCCATTTCTCACTAATTCCTTCTTGCTAAATTAACAGGTGGCAGTACTTAATCACACAGACATCAGGATCAATAAAAGCACCAAGTCACCATGCAGTCCCTGAGCCACCAACTACTGAGTAAGTATTTCACCTGCAAAGAGACATGTTACTGAAAATAAATTAACAAAATATAATTTAAAGTATGAACTTGGCCATAAGTGCAGACATAAATATTTTGCGATAAAGAGCAGGTCTGTTACTGCTAGATCCAGTGTGGTGATGAAGCTCGTCAATAATCAGAACAGTTTTTACGGAGGTATATTAATAAGGCTAGCAGTTCAGTTACATTCATGAGTTTGGCTTGGTCCTTTGGATTAACAGTGTAACAGGGAACAGCTGGATACATTTTCTGTGCCTGCATTGATCATAGCATGGTACTCCGTGATATGTCAAGAAGGAATGTTGATCATTCCACCCTGCTGTGTTTCCACACTGAATCTCATGTGGCCCCACAACATTTATCTTTTAAAATATTTTGGGACAACATTCGTGACAAAAATCATTGGACTCTCCAGTGCAACGTGCATTATGCTTGGCGGATGTCACTTTGGGATATGGTGTTACAAATGGCTGGTTAGGCCAGACTTTGGAATATTGTACGCAGTTTTGTTCACTGCACTAGAGGAACGACATGATTACAAATTTTTTTTTCAATTTTTAAATATTTAAATTTTAGACATACAGCACTGTAACTGTCCATTTTGGCCCACCTGTCCGTGGTTCCCAATTTACATCCAATTAACCTACCCAGTTTTGAAACCAGAGCCCTGGGGAAAATGGGGAGAACATACAAACTCCTTACGGGCTGTGGGATTCGAACACCCGTCCCGATCGCTGGCGCCGTAAAGGCATTGCGCTAACTGTCACGCCAACCGCGCTGCCAACTGCAAGTTACTGAAGGTGCAGAAAAAAATTGCAGGATTATTGCCAGGTCTGGAGAGCTTGAAATACAAGAGAAATTTGATAGGACAGAGTTGTTGACTCAGTGCAAAGGAGGCCAGCTTGTGACTGTTTTTAAAATGATGAGGAACATGGATAGGGTAGGTCGGTAGAGCCTAAAACTAGAGGGTAAAGATGAGGGGGAAGTCACTTGCTCAGAATTTTTAAGACTAGATCTCCCTGCCATAAAGCCAGGCTGACTTTCTCCACTACACCCATGATTTTTCAAATGGAAGTAAATATTCTCCCTAAAATTCTTCTCCTTTTAATCATCCTATAACCAGAAATTGTACATGAATCGCAAAAAGTAGCAGACAGTGCAGCTAGTAGTTCAGAAGATGAATGATTTTTTTATTGTTTTGCATATGGGGTTGGAGTTTTAGAAATGGGAAAGAATTATTACATTTGAACAAGTTGTCGGTGAGGTCACTGACAATATTAGTTTCTTTATTTAAGAAAGGGTACTAGCTTTAGAGGCAACACTGAAAGCTGGCTAATTTCTGGGATAAGCGTTTTCATTGATCACAAGCACCTAGAAGTGTTGGATTTTGGAATTTACAGAATGAGGGTGAACTTTAATGAAATACTTTATCATAGGAGTGAACAAGAGGATGAGGAGAATCTAAGCACAATCCAGCCAGGTGGAGCAAGTAAAGTACCAGGAAGGATGTCAAGCAGCAGTGATTCAACGCAAGGTACCAAAATATATCAAGAAACCATATGTTCCTGAGATATCTGAAACAGTATACAGCTGTCATGAATCAGTAGCACATATTTGTTATTTTGATTGCTTTTCTGCATCTTTTATGGAATACTTTGCAGGTTTTTATATAGATGTTAATAGGTGTCCTTTTCTGATCCAACATGTGGGTATCTCTAATTGTGTGAATTGAATTTAGAAATGTTTACTTCAATGCAGAGGTAAATTGGCTGAATTAATTTTGCCTATTGAAATTAATAAACCAACGTACTTTGAAAAATGCAAGGATTTCAAATGTCATCCATAGATCATCTTGGAGAATGGAGTTTAACTAGTTTTATTGAAAGGATTGGATCCATTTTCTGCTGTAGATCATCATTCAATTTGGTTCTGAATCCTTGCTTCCCAGAATTCTCCATAAAATTTGTCATTTTCAAAATGGAAGAGAAAATTTGACCCTCCCCTCATGTGGAGAAATGTTGGTGATGTGGTCCTATATCTTGAAGAGATCATGATGGATGGTTATGGCTCTAAAATCAAAAGTCACCTTGATCATTAGTGATGTACCAATAAAATATGCATGCAGTTGTGCCCAAGGTGTTTCTTTTTGAGTTAGATTGTCATCAGGAACGCAGCCATAAGATGAAGCAAGAAAAGCTTTGAATGGTCTGAGTAATGGCTGATCTTTGTCACAGGTAAAGAGATCGATGACCCACTGGCTGTGAATCTTTCAGCTTCCAGCAAACAGAAACCTAGTGCAATCATCTCTGGACAAGAGATGGAGGAGCAGCCCAGGTACATATCAGATTATAATAGCCTCCGGAGATCAACAGCAGGCCGGCCTCCCTACAGAAGCACTCAGCTGCACTATTCAAGCCAGGCTCAGGATTCAATGTCATCATTCCCTTTCTCAAGAGCGGAAGCTGCACTAATAAACCGTAAGTAAACACTGCACATCATTTTGGGATGTAGGTATCGTCAGGGAAAATATCTGCACACCACAGAGTTGGAGCCTTTGCAGTGAGTTGACAAAACTATTCCTATGTTTGCTGGTTTTTTTTCTTTTTTAGCTAGAATTCCTTTTGGGGTGATTTGTCCTCTGCCAACTCTCAACCACAGTTGCTCACTGTCACACTAGCAAATGTTTAAAGATAATGCTTGCCACTGAAAATATTTCTCGATTACTGCAAAGTCACCAGTATTTGATTCACTGCAGCATTTCTCCCTCTCCTCAGTTCATTCCTTGAAGCAATTGCTGTTAGTTCAGATGCTCAGTTCAGAAGATGATATCAGCGATGGAGCAACTATTCAGCACCTTCCAGAAGAAGACAATTTACTAGCATCACTAAAGCAGGGGACAGATGAGCCATCCGACAGCACGACGTGTTGTCAAGGCGAGGCACCCAACAAGGCACTGCAGCATCAGCTCGAGGTAGCCAATGGGACACTGGACGAAGTGGAAGCTGACACTAGAGTTAGTGAAAGGACTAAACTTTCCCCTCAGTTCACACTGGAAGTGAGTCACAATGACCGTATCACAACTGAAGGGCATGGACCAGATTTGGTAACAGATGATGGTGGCGAAAGATTTTATGATGCTCCAGAAGATTATTCAGAAGAGCATCAATTACAAGGGAGCAGTCGAAGTCTAAGTAGAGAAGAGGAGGCAAAGTCACAAACTCATGCATCAGGTTAGTTGCAAATATGAACTGTTCACATAATTGGTGTCCATTCTCCTTAGGTCTGTGGTGTACCTCATAGAAATGTTGTTTCTCAGCAGTTTTCAGTTTGTTTTCCTTTGTTTTCTTACGACTAATTGGTAATTTTATACACCATTAGTGCATTGGTTGATTTATCTTGACTTCAAGCAAGTGTGGCACAGCTGCATCACTTAAATAAAGTATTAGTTTATGTAGTTATAACATGAGACTTTGGGTTCTATCCTGTTTTTTAAGAAATCACCTTAAAATTCTCAGAGGTATTGTTAATGTTTTTTTTTTCACCTTGGCAGGGAATTTTCTAACCCTGGATGAATTTCCACACACAGAGGGGAGCTCCACTGATGAAATAGATATGTCTACACTGCCGCCCGATTACTCTGTGGATTGTATCACTCAAAGCACAGAGGCAAGAGAGAGCAACAGTGCAAGTGATCCTAGAAATACAGAAGAGTCAGAGACAGGAATTAGACAGCTGCTTCCTTCATCGCATGTGCGCAACCAAATTCTCCAATTCATACATAGTATCGAGTCTGATCTGAAATATTTAAAGGTAACGTACTAATTTGGGATCTATCCATCAACATCGGGTCTGCCCTGGTGTACCTAATCTTTGGTGTGGCGTTCTGCTACATTCCATCCCAAGGTTATGTTTAATTCCTGTGATGAGGCTAGTGCATTTTCTCTTTGTCGGTGTACTTTATAAAATTGCCTGCAATTAAGTGGTACAGTGAGGAGGTGGTTATAATCTCTCTCAGAAAAACTCTGAATAAATGCCTAAACCAAGT